>NW_025763470.1:0-98956 GCF_003444635.1 Morchella importuna | reverse complement strand
GATTTTGGAGTTGATTTTGGTTCTGACATGGGGGGCTAATTAGTGGATCCCTGCTTGCCTCGATAACGAGTTCCCTTTTGATTTTTGTGAATTCTGATTTACACAGTAGGTAACCTTTAGCTTTTTGTTTCCCCTTGTTGGTGACCGTTGTGAATACAGTGCCTGTATCTTGGTTTGTGTTGATAGCGTATGACCCGTGTTCGCTGCTGAATTTGGTTAGGCATGGGTAACAGGTATTTCAAGTTTCTTACCTTTATCTGATTTGGCGACTCAGTTTGCAGCTGGGGCTGGGGGGGCTATGATCGGTCTGGGGAGGTTGGAATGGTTCTGTTGAGTCTGGTTAATTGAGGAGGTTTGGTGTTGTAGCCGGTGGAGTTTCTCGTTAATTTTGTCAAGTTTCTTGTTTATTTCGAACATCTGTTTTGCTGGGATGTCGAAGGTGTGTTTCAGAGCCCCATTTTGTTGGAAGAAGAGTTGCTTGATGGCAGTGTTCTCACGGTTAATCTGGTTGGTGTTTTGTTTGATCTGTTCAATAGCGATGGTGAGGGCGTTACTAACTACCCACAACATATAGTTCAGGTCTATTCTGGCGTTTGTTTCCTGAAGGACAATCCTTGAATGAATGTAGTCACATCGGGGTTTGTATTGTTAATTGTATGGTGTGTATTCTGCGAAGATGAAGAATGGTCATTGTTCTACCCGCATCTGGAATCTGAGATTTCGAATGTTCGATGAGACCTGCGCGAGTTCAATGTTAGAAGAATTTGCAATGGGTTTCGACGGAAATGTGGTTGTAGGGAGGGTAGTGCAAACACAATTCCTATGTCTACTGGTAGCATGATATGAGTGGGAAATGCACAAAGGACGAAAAACGTTCCAAGAAGAAAGCTTGTTCGGGCCACAAACAAAGCTTGACGATATCCCCCGCGGAAATCGTTGTGGGCATGGAGCCAAAATACCTCTAATCATATCCACAGCTAGTTACATATCAATTGCCACTTGCCGATCCGCAGTTGAACTTCAACTGGCCTGCGCAAGTGAGGGGAGTCATGAGAGGGGTTTAATAATGTAGGATATGCACCATGGGACCCTCTCACTTAAGTATTTTGCTTGACGGTACAAAGTTTTGATTGATTTCGAGTATTATAGATGGGTATATACTCAAAGTGAGTTGCAGCGAGGGGAACGCTAGGGTGTGTTGGTTCAACTCATATTCAGGCAGGTAAGGACCAGAAGAATATGGTCCAAGTAATGGAAGAACCCCTGTATGAACGCGCTCACCAAAAGAGTGTCTCGACTCAAGCAAGTCTAAAGATATACAAAGGTTGAGTGAGCAGAGTGTTCTTACTAAACAGACGACACACAGGATCGTGTTTGCAAAAAAATGTGTCTATGAGACTTTGTGTGAGGGGAGTTGTTGGTTAACATTGATTTATAATTGAGTCGATATTATCGAAATTTAGTTTATGGGTAGTATATCCTCTGTTGTTGAAAGACGTCAATTATCGTTTAGAGCAGTTCTCCGCATAGTTAGCGTTGTTACTCAGATAAAGAATACAAGTATGTTTATCTTCAAAGAAATTTGGTAGTGTGTGGGTCGTGCCTAAAAAAGAACTAAATCAATCCAGAAGACTAACAACGAAGTAACTTCAATCCGCTTGCAAATTTTGAGCAACCCCTAACAATACACAAATAAGGGAATCTTCGCGGTCATAACAGGATCCCGTCACCCACATATTGCTGGCATTTTCAAAAGTAGTTGAGAATCATACCATTAGTCCGGGATATGCTAAGCTCCGAATTACTGTTAGGGCGGAGTATTGCTGATGAAAACAGCAACCCGGGTGGTAAGCTGAAGATCACAGACCGATGTCTGGTGTAGAGATAAAACAATCTCACTGAGATCAAGGCGAAGTGGGATCGCACCAGACTGCCGTAACCCTGGTAGGTCAAATATGCTCCAGAAAAATCCATCATGGTATTCCAATCGAGAAGCGGAGGACGCGAGGAAAATCGGGCATGTATTCGATTATAATTTCGATAATTTCATGTGAGCTTAGGACCGTCATGAATCGTGCTGGATTTTTGGTTGAGTTAATTGGTGCGATTTTCGTATGATGGGTTTTGTTGGTTTTTCATTTACCACGAAAAGTAGAACGCGCATTGTCTCCGATGCGTAAGGAGCGCACTACAGTAGGTTGATGATCTCGGTATGGAGCCGGAGGAGTGACGAGTGCTAAAAGGTGCTATAAGTGGCTCATGAAAGTGAGGGCGGGTGGCCGGAGTGAACCAGGACAGGATTCGCCAAAGAACTTCACAGGAGTTTACCCTCTAGTGAGTCAATAGGCCTGTTCTCTTATAGACGCATAGTACTAGTCCACCTTCTCGGTACCCCTCCCGTCACGACACTGTGAAATTGAGCTCCCTAATCTGAACTACCACATACCTGACTGTGATTAAAGCATGCTGATGTGAACTCGGGTGGACGTCTTCGTATAGTAGCGTCATCACCCACCAACGCGAACTTTTGTGAAATTTGGAGAGAGAACTTCTCATAGAGCCATACTGTTTCCATAGATAATTGGTGGGGAGTATATACCTCTGAAATCCCAGTATCCGAAGTACTCTTGTGTGCTCATTCTTCTCTCTACCGAAAGAAAACCTTAGCGACTCGAAGGGTTGTCAATAGACACCGAACCTTAAATTCCTGCGCATGAATCTGGAGCGCATTTTCATATGTCCCAGGGCCTCTGAATTTGTGATAGTGGACCTTATTGATTGGGGCAGTCTGCGAAACTGCAAATATGCTTGATATAGTTGGGTCTACACTTAAAAGTGTAGAAGATTTATGGCTGTACCATAGCTAATACGACACACAATATTCCCAGAGAGATTATATGCTAACCCCTTATAACATGGTTTCTATTCTTGTAGGAATTTCTGGGCAAGTATGGGGGTCAGTTTGTATCCTATATAAGTCAAGTTACTTATGTGTGAGGTTTTAATAGCAGACAGCTTAGAAATCTGTTTGTGCCACACTGTTGTGCATATGAGGTGCATTTGATTAGCCAGAGTGGTTGAAACACAGTAAACAAGAGAATGATTAATCGGGTGGACCAGTGCGTGTCGCCTGGGATGAGTTACGCAAAGAGAGTCATACAACCCAGATTATTTACAGTACCGGAGGTAACTAACCAAACTTATGAGTATATAAATGCGGAACCATCCAAGCGGTATCATGCAAAATTGATACCGTCCATAGAAAGTTGGTTACATGCGTGAGGTTCTAATTATAGTTGAAGTTATATCTTTAATTTCAAGTCGAATTCGATTCAGAATGGTGAACAGCATACCTTATACAAAGTCGCGGCTACAGCCGATTGGAAGGTAAAGTGAATCAATTCTATTACATATAGAAATATCACTAAACAGTATTAAAAAGAAATATGTCCGTACACTTCAACAGGGAAACCCATTTCAAGAAAACAAATTGGAGGACATGATAGCTACTCTTTACACCTATATGCCTATTATACGGGCCAAGCTACATCAGTTTGTTGAGAACTGGAATAATCATAAGATACGGAAACAAAGTATCAGACCCAATCTTCCCACCGGGGAACCCTACTACAACTACTATTTTCCACCTGACGGTGTCAACAATTATGAGCACAAAGGAGTAACTTATTCTTATAAGACGAGTATTGAGAAGTAACTTAAAGACGGATAAGAAATTGTAATATAACAATACTTCCACAAATGATTACTTACGGTCTTGTGAATTTCGGTAGTTCTGAGTGATGGGGTGTAAATAATTTTTTTGTTCTGAGCCTAACTTTTACATAAGAGAGAGACAGAGACATAACAATGGGAAAATGCATGGAGATTTCTATATAACTCCCAATATCAACAAATAAGGAAACCTAACTGCCACAATTGCTGCTTCCAATATACGGAGGGCACTCTAGTTCCTGCCAAAATTGGGAGTGTTACAATGGTATGAGTGAAATCATCATAGACCTGTACTGGTTAAAAAGTAAGAATGCAATTTTGTTATTTAATACCTTACTTAAAGCATAATTCTAGAGAAAGAGACACAATTCTCAGAAGGAGAAATCAACACATCCTGTGCCTTCATTATTGTTAAAGCCCACGATATAACCCTCCTACACCAAGGCCTATATCATCCTGCGAACTCCCCTGGACTATGGACGTATATTGAAAATCACACTTCGGTGAATGAAAAGGTAAGGAAGAGGTCAAAGGAAGGAATATTCGTAGGATAGTATGACTTGGGACAATAGGTCGGTATTCAGCTGAAAGAATCAAAGGAAACAAAGAGCTAATAGAGGCGGGGAAACGACTTGCCCGGAAGTGTGTATAAAGAGAGGCACGCGAGGTCAGGGATAGAGAGTGCTTCAGCGCGGGATCAGAGGAGGATCGTGGAATTGGAGAGTGACATTGCGCAGTAGACACGGGGGTGTGTATCGAATATAATACCATAATCAGATCACATCGGGTTATGTATCAGATACAGGAGAAGTCTGAGTTTGAGGTGTCTGGAGAATGAAGATTCGGAGGTCTACGCCCTAGAATACCACAACGTTGTAGACCCATCCCCACCCGCGGTTTGAATAGGGTCTTCCTGAGGGTTTAAGGTTATCAAACTCAGTGAAAGGTATGCTCATTTCTTGTCCTTTGCAATTGTCGAAACCTGTCAGAATTATATTCGTCCAGCCCCTCCGTAGGAGAGGATGTTCTTGAACAAATGAAATCTGGAAACTGACTTTTCGCTTAGGGTATTGAAGTTCGATACCGTCTCACACATTTATTCTTTGTGTTTATGCATGTTAAATATCCGGCCCAATATCACAATTTCAGGCATCTCCAGGAGGAGTCAAACACTATACTGCTTCCCCAAGCTCAATAACATGCAATAAAAACATTTTCAGGTTATCTTCCTGCATGATCATGAGGTTACGCCTCCGTCAGCCCCAAGACTCGAGGCATTTCCGTACAAAGTTCACATGTAACTATGTATCTATCCCATGTTCCCACTCAAGACTTCGTTAGCGCTGGAACTGCCAAGCTGGAGCCAAAGATGCCCGTCTTGGGGAACTTTAAAAGATGAGTGCCTGCAAAGAGCTCTGATTGGGCTGATAGATATATTTTTTCAATAAAAATGACGCTTGGCAGCTAAGCACGAGAATACAACCAACGCTGACGGCTACCACCCGCCCGGCTTTATCTCGTCCTAAACTTAGAAATTTGGCAAGTAGTTGGGGTATTGCCCTCTAGAGTAGTCTAATTAGCTGTTTCGAATTTGTGCCCGCGGCGCCAGAAACAATAAGAGGGTAAGTAAACGGAATTCTAATTGTGGCAGAGCGAGTATTTCTGCATGACGTATATAAATGCCTTTTCATACGTCATCGTAAAGCCTACCTTAAGTTAGAGAAGGCTACAGCAGCCTAGTCTTAGATTGCACAATCCAACCCAGCTACCTCTCGAGCTCCCTGTCTCCCTATTCATGACCCCCACAGCAAAACCAAAATAACACGCTCCAGGTACGTTCATCTTTTGAGGACCAAACAATTCTTCTAACAAAGTTATAGGTACGCACTATACAATCACTCACTACAGAGCCTAGCTGTGCCCACTGCTCCGTTTTCCAGCGTTTCCAGCACCAATCACTCGCTCTTACTTCCGCTTGGCTTCTTTTCTTGAACGGCCAAAGCTGTCATATATAGGCCAGGCGCTGCTGGTGGCTGCTCGCTTGATCAGTGATGTTCTCCCCCTTTGCGGCATCCATCCTTTTGCTAATCGGCTTCCAGCCAAATGAGTGATGCGACGAAACAATAAGTCTCCAGGATTTTTAATTCTCTTTGCGCAGAAAAAACAATAGGTAGGGAAGATAATAATTAGATTACTATAAAGGAACCTAAGCGTGGGTAGGCAAGAACTGTAAGCGCATGTTTCGAGCCTAAACCCTAATTATTATCTGGGTTTTATTAGTAGACGTGGAGGCTACCTCGCCCCCGCTAGGACGTCGGAATCCTGTTTTTTGGGAAGTTCAAGTTGAAAACAATTCTCAGATTATCTTAATGTTATGCAGATTCTCACACAGGGCTCGATTGCGCTGCCTAGCCCAGAAGTGATTTCAACGACAATAGGTAAGGGATAAGACTCTCAAATCTCGTTTATTTTGCCCCATTCTGTGTAAAGTCAAGCACCGTTGAGATTCTTTTTTCTCAAAGCCCTCCGTTTAGTCTGTAACAGGCTGACTGAGTATTGAGTGGGTTTATGGTGAGAAAGAGGACCTCTCACAAAATGAATGATCATTTAACAATGCAGCTTTGAAAAAATTCTGAGTACTCTGGTCTAGTGTGCTTATTTGTTAGAAGCTAATCCTTATTTACATTTGAGCCAAGAAACGAATCAAGTTTTCGGCGTTTAGACGAACACAAATTGTCGCCACTCCGTTTGTTCGCAATTGCAGACAGTCGTAAATTGCAATTCAGTCCACACCCAAATTGGGTTTTAACCTAAGTGCCCAACTCAAAAACAACCACTTATTCTGCGGGGTTGAGTGCAGCCATCTTAAGATTCTTCTCCCGTTTAACTCCCCAACACTGAAATCAAATGTTGGGTCAGCCCGCGGGGGGGCTAGGGGTCTGAGTCCGGTGGTGGTTTGAGGAGACTCTCCAGGGGGAAATATAAACCGCCAACAAAAATGTGATCATTTTGAACAATGCAGTTGAAAAGGAAGAGTAAGTGTCTAGGTGCTTATTTGTTAGAAGTAACCACATCGTTTTTTTTGAGCCAAGAAGGTCTTTTGGCGTTTTAGCCAACTCCACTTCGACAGTCGATGCAGCGACCACTAAAATCACACTAACAACTCGAAGCGTTGAGTGCAGCCATGGATCCTCGGTCGATTGGTTGGGGGGGGGGGGGGGAGGTTCAGATTTCTAAATTCTAAAAACTGGGAGGCGGCGATGTGATTGGTTGGGCCAGGAATCTAGGGAGTTCTAAAAACTATCTTATCTTTGATATCCATTATTGTTTATAGAGGTGTGGAAAACTCCGAGTATCTCTGCCGATGAAAGCTATAGACGTCATTTTTTGCACTTGATCCACCAAAACACCTTCTCAATAACTCTGAAGTCAAACCATGGGTCAAGCGACAGTTCGGGTTCGTCGCAAATCCGCTCCGACTCCTGGTTCGAGTCTCGGCCAACCTCTTTCACTTCAAGAGGTCATATCAACTCGTCCTTCGGAGCTACCAATCTGCGATCGCTTGTTGATTGCAGTTAATCTTGCCAGGGCACTTGTAAACCTTTATTCTTCTCCCTGAATTAGAGATTGGGGAATCAACACGAGACATTTCTTCAAGTGCTAGGAAGAGCCCAGCTCAAATATTGGTCATTGGGCACCATATCTCTCACTGAAACGGGATAGTGACAATCTCTCTGACTTAGGGGATGATGATAGAGACGTGTATCGCTTAGGGCGTCTCAGTACTTACCCAAAACCACCGGTAGACCAACAGTCATGCCTTCAATGGATAAGGCGCCTTGATATCCTGAGGTACAGTCGCACCTCGCTATCTCGTACCGATTTGCGAGACAGTTACTGCCCTTCTCCACTAAAAACTATTTGTTGTCTCGTATATTTGCTATCTCGTACGCGTACGGGTTTGGCTCGCAGAATACGCTAACGACATACCAAGGTGCGGCTGTATTGGACCACTCTTAGCTCGATATTCTAAGCTGGACTGAGCAAGGCCCCAGGTGTATCTCTAGAATTGCACTTATAGGCGGGGCCACAGGTAATTGGTCTGTTTCTCAACGGAGGTAGGTAAAGCTGTTCGGTAATATCGCGCAACATTTTAAATTTATTCTGCTAAAGCCAACGAGGTTATGATCAGGCCTAGGATCAATAGTTTTGGGACTGATCTAGTTTCATCGAGATCTGACACTTGGCCCCATATTTTTTTCTTTGCATTTCTTTTGAAGGAAAAAGGTCAATTGAGCTTAAACACTCTACCTCAGGGATAATCAATTGAACTGAAGAGGAGTGTCTCTTCAGATTGAGCATCAATCATTCCGGCTCAGATCGAGCGCAACTTTCGGTCCTCTCGATCAGTGGCACCATGGTACGGCTTTCAACGCATTACCCCCGAAACTGTGCGCTATATTCAGAGCCCATAAGTACAATGGGGAACTTCTAAACTATAGATTGCCACGGCATCATGATTAAGGCTCGCATGCGATATTTGCCAGGATTTTTGACTGGTTTGTAGGGAAATGGCAATCTATGTAGGGAAGCGCTGTTAGAATAGTTGCTAGATGCATTTCCAAACAATGTTTGGACGTCAGAGTGCCATAAGTATGGTGTATGGAAGAATCAACAAAGTTAGCACCAACTAAAACACTCTATCGCTATGCCCTAGGGTGGGTATTGCATCAGGTACCGACTCTTGTTACTATCCTGACAAACCTACAAGCTAGCTCTACTCGTAGTTACTTTACGTTTCCAAACTCTGGGTTTGCATGCCAACAAATTATGTATGCGCGGTTTAGGCCCATTTGCAGACCCAACCGCGTCCAAAAACACTCCGGAACTACGAGCAGTGCATACATCAGATTCGCATAAGTATCGCACTCTCGCCCTCACAATTAACCCGACCTACAGTAACAGTTTAGAGACCTTGAACTTCCAGTCTAGATATCTACATTGCTACTTCGAAATGGCGTCACCTTTGAGAGACCCGGACCTCAGTCAATTCAAATATGACGCAGAGTTTCACAAAGGCGTTGTTATAAACACCGACTGCCGCAACGAGAAAGAGGCTTGGAAGACCGGCTCCACTCTTGGGCGCGAATACGACACATACTTTCTCCATAGTAGCAAGGGCCCTGGGAAAAAATCGTATCGTATGGTCAAACGTACTTATGAAAACTCACTCAAGAGGGAGTTGGCTCCGTTGATAGCACTGCGAGAGGTACGCTTCTCTATCCAAAGCTGGGCCCTGATTAGCTAATTTAGAGCTACCCCCCGCGCAGCATCCCGATTTTTTCGCCAAATTCCTTGGATGGTACAGTAACCAGAGGGAAGGGACCATCTGGATCGCCATGGAATACCTTAGTGGGGGTGACCTCCAGTCGTACGTTGAGAAGGACGAAGTCAGGGCCAAGGAACACTGCCGGGAAGTAGTTACCCAGATACTAAAAGCGCTTGAAGCGATGCATGCCATGGACCTGTGCCATCGTGACCTAAAGTCGTCGGTTTGTCTTCTATCCAACTTTATTATGTCCCTTCGACGCGTATGAGGAAGGCTGATTATTGTATTGAATTAGAACATACATATCTCATCCATCTCTCCACTGAGTGTCAAGCTTTCTGGCTTCGATATAACAGTTGCACGAGCACAGCGGATGTTACCAAGGCCTGATATGTTGGCTTCAACGGAGTTAGAAAAATTTGGTTCCCCAATTTTCCCGGACTTCCCCTACCATTGATAAGTCAAGAGGAAGATTCAGATTGGGAGTAGTAATTTTTTATTTGTATTTAACTAAAGTTATTTAATATGTCTACAATTAAATCACCGGCAGAGTTTTTTTTTTTTTTTGTGTGGGCGGGTTGTTAGGTTTTCGTTGTCTCGTTGCAACCGAAATCCTTAATTGCACTTTGGTAGTTACGAGCCGCCGTAGGTATGCTACGTGAGCAGGTGAGGATAGAATATGAACACACAATCAAAATGTACCTTCCTCCCGGCGATAACTGGGCGTATTCAATTAATCAGTTCTTTCGCAGGGCGGCGCAGCGCAAGACACCTTTCTCCCTTGAACGAACATATAAGAAATTTACAAAAGCGGTAAATGGGAACATGCCAGTCGGAGTTCGAGGTGAGTGAGGCTCTTACTTTCTTTTTCCTTTCCGCCACCAACCAACACTAAACCGAGTTGGGTATGGTTCGAGACAAGTGTATATTACTGCGCCTGCGCAGCTTCTCAATTACGCTACCGAGCAGAACACCTAAATTCAGTGTTGCGCTATGGCACCTCAATCTGTGAGTTAAATACTTCCCTGATCATGTATCTATGGGGTTGGGGGTTTTCAATAGTTAGCTAGTAGGAATGAAATATTGATATCGATCAAAAGGCCAGGGACACCATGAGCAGCATCAACAGCAGCAGCAGCAGCAGCTCAGTGAAGCTAGCGGTCTATTGCTGTTAAGCGGGGTTTAAATTCTCACACCCACCCATAAGAGATTTCCACCTCCGAACCAATTACATAATTATGGGTTTACAGATAACATACTGTTCAGAGTCCAGGCAAATGAGGCTCTCAGTTGACTCAAACTAATGCAGCTGAAGTTGGGTTCCCTCTGTGCGCAGTTGATTTGTCATTTTCTCACAAATACTCCACTCAATGCAGATGCATACATACATGTACGCACAGCCGCGCCTCGTTATGTCGTTAGCGTATTCTGAGAGCCAAACCCCTAGGAGATAGCAAATATATGAGACAGCAAATAGTTTTTGGTGGAGAAGGGCAGTACCGACCCTTAACCTTTAGTCATCTTGACCAATGTGGATTTAGTTTTCCAGCCTATGGCGCGAGAAGGCATAGGGGGTGCGTGTGTCAACTTCAGAGAAACCTTTTTTGTATGGGAATTAGAGAAAATTCCACCGTTGGGCTAGGCGCTAGTACCATTATGGGAGTAGATCTCCCAATTTCTATAGATTGATTGGCTGCAAACGCCGAAGTTTACACACCTACCCACCATAGCTTCTCAAGCCATACATGTAATTTATGTAGCTAAAACCCTCTACTCTGGAGTATATAGATACATAAACATAAATGTAGTTCAACTATACAGGACAGACCGCTCTATCGCACATAGGTACATATATAGGTACAATAGTCTTGGGATTCTGCTTTCGGTCCTGTGGCGGGATGGTGTCTGTAGAAAAAAGAGTCTATTTTACAGTAACAGTCTACTCCATATATATTTACTTTTATTAGTGATATTTTGTGCACTTTTACCATAGCCATTTTTGTGGCGAAAAAGCAGAACTCACATGAGACATGCATGCCTATTTCCACGACTACGTATCGCTGGGTTTCGGGGGCGACTTGCAGCAACACGACAAAACAAAGTAAGTTTTTGTTTCCTTGCATAGGATCAAGTACTAGAGAATGTGGTGGTTTGTATGGGGTCGTACGGCTCTGCCATACAACCTAATCCCCGGTTCTATCTCCTACACTCGAGTAGGAAGCAAACTACAATACCTTCTAGTAAGCGACAGATAATCTTTCTACTCTTACGTGGGGACACCGGGCCACTTCTGCTTTGATAAGGCATCCCAATATTCATACATGTATCCCTTGGGTGGATGAAAGTTGTCAAATTCGCGACCTGGACTGTGCACCACTTAGTAAGGAAATTATCTTGTTTTTTACGTACAGCTGGCAATAACAATAGAACCAATCAATCCAACAATTGCTATGTAGAGTAGGTACATTAGACTAGTGATAGCTGACAATTTTCATCCGTCCAAGGATACTGGTAGAATTATTGTGGAAATGTGACGTGCAGATCCCTGTTTCCACGATTAGGATAAAGGAAAAAGAAAACAGACTTTTGCCGGGCGGGGTATCCGCGTACAGGGCTTCATTTTAGTATGTATAGGCACCAAATCTCGCAGATATAACTCCTAAACCCTCCTCCTCCCTTGTATAAACACCCCGTTGAGCTGTTCAAATCAAATACTGGTACGTGCTTCCTCACCCTGATTTCACAAATTCACCAAAAAAAGAGCGCAAGCGTGCCCACTCTCCCGACCCAATCTAACACCACAGAGGTGATTAGGGCGAGAACCAATTCTATTAGACGACGGACGGATGTGTGATAGATGAAGAGTCTTGGAGATATTCGTATGCCATGGGAATGGCCCTTGTATCAAAGAAGTTCGTAAGCACCGGGATATATATACCGAAAACCATATATTAGTGGATTCTATGTATCCATATAGTGGCTAACCTGTGTCTTTTGTTTGAGAATGTAGTCAAGAGCTATTCCATAACGCCTAATGTGGAGAAAAAGAAGTCGGTATTTTCAAGCAAAACTCTCAGATGCGTATACTGGCATATCCCAGCAATCATATCATGCCTCGGCACAGGGGTACTGTTCTTCCTGAACTTTTCTGAGTACTCCATTGGCGCAGAAGTCGGCAAGACCACGCGGCAGACCAGAAACATCATTGGGGCGTTACAGCTAGCAGCAAAGCTCCACGAGATGATCATCATTAGCAGTCTGGCAAACATTGCAAGGCAGTGGATCCAGTTGTGTCTGATGAACAATGGCACACTACTGGGGCTCTTGGGTTCCGAGACCCTATTCTACAACCTTTCACTACTAACCTCACGTGAGTTTTGGGTGGGCGCACGCTATTGCCTCTCTGGGCTGCGAGGAGGTCCTAGTAGGGGGAGTGGGTGGAGGGGCAAATCTGAGCCCCCCAGTGAGCAGCAGCGATTAAGAAGGAGCTTAACACCCCTCTTAGCCTTTTTCTTCGTGGGCTGCCTTTTATGCTCATTGTCGGGGCCAGCCAGCGCAGTGCTGATGACACCCCGCCAGGACTGGTTTTACCAAACAAGCTTAACGATCAATAGCACTCACAAGCGCCTCGATATATTGGTACCGGGGCACCAACCACATATCCTAATTGATTGGTATCTTAGTTATGATACTTATCTCGATAGTTCAGATCCTTCAACGCTAAATTATACATCATACGATCCCATGCAGAATTATTCCACATCTTACTATCGCCCCGAGGAGTATTGGCACGGCCTGGATGGGGCGACGCTCTCAAGGGAAAACTCGAATCATAGGTTTTATGATGGCTCTAGCTGGATTTCGGTCAATACCTCCACCGTCCTGGACCGTGATATTTTCAACTGGACCGGCAACGGCGGTACCACGTTCACTGGACTGATGTATGGCGATAGGATTGGCGCTTATAAATCGGCTCAGCTCCATAGGACAACGAACCAAACCTGTGCCACTTGTCGAGGTGCAGATGACAAGTTTGTCGTAGACCTCACAGGAATCGAATCGTACACAGTGTGCCGGGCCAGAGAGAAGCAGACCTGCGATATTTCGCGCCGGAGTGATAATACCTCGCGACCAGAATGGTGCTATCAGGATACTGTTCCGGGAAGCTTGGATGGCGAGCTGAGGAGCAACCAGGACTTGATACCTCTGTTCCAGGTCACCCTGGATTCGAGCGACCCCCTGAATGTTACGGTCTGGATGACAGAAGGGCGACCGTTGCTAAGGAAGGAGCTCTTCAGTGATTCGATGATAACGTTATTGGAGTTTTCACTCGAAGATGATAGCGATGAACATATCTTACTTGTCTGCTCGACGTCTGCCATGCTCAAGACAGCTACAGCCTCTTCGAGCGGCTGGTCGGTCGACCTAGAATTTAGCCCAGATTGGACTATTTTCCACGACTATCTCTCATATTATGAAAACGGTGCTATCGAAAAGGCACCACCAAAACGTCTTTTGTATCATAAAAATTGGCTCGACTCAATGGTTGAACCTGGTTGGGATAAAGACCTTCGCAGCAGGCGGCCGCCTCGTGTCGCCCCTCTTCCCACAGGACCACAGAGGACATACACCCCCCGTGCCCAATTACAGCCAACGAATGATACAAGCAGTCCACTAGGTGCATACGCACAAGGCCTCATCAGTAATTACAAGTTTGGCAAGGATAGTAGTGCCTTTGACGAGTATATTCACCCGATTGAGCTACTTGTCGGCGGCTCATATCTCTCATTTCTACTTTTCATGCCACATTCTTCAACGCAATATACGGGAATACCCACTCATACCCGCGATGGCGGCCCGATTCTGCCAGATTATCTGATGCCAGAACCCATATTAGATTACACAAAGTTCACTTACCCGCCTATAAGCGCCAATTATTACGTCTACGGGTTCCGTATATCAACCCGCACAGGCATCTTTGGAGTTGTAATACTCTCGACCCATGTTTTCTTAGTTCTGTTGGGATCTATATGGCAATGTTATCGGGGCACTATCATTCAGTCCTGGAAGTCAATACCGGAGTATGCCACGCTATGCCTGGGCAGCGATCCTACTACCGATGTTGTCGAAAATACTTGTGCTGGTATCAGCCTAGACGAGACCTTGAGCAAGGTCATCAAGATTAGAGATACGGGAGGAGAGCACCTGGAGCTTGTGGTTCTCGCACCCGGGGATGCGGCGAAGGGATCGGTTGTTGACACGGATGAGCAATACGGATACCTTGGGCGCAAAAGATTAAGACGTAATCGGAAAAAGAAGAAGAGAAGCTGAAAGAGATCATGTGGTCTGATCTCAGTGTGTGGTGCGGAATTGGTGTTGGAAGACTCGGATCCCTTTATTATTATTTCTTTTTGTGATATTTCCAAAATCGTTGTTATT
This sequence comes from Morchella importuna, assembly GCF_003444635.1. Classification (NCBI taxonomy): domain Eukaryota; kingdom Fungi; phylum Ascomycota; class Pezizomycetes; order Pezizales; family Morchellaceae; genus Morchella; species Morchella importuna. The sequence goes on along the minus strand of NW_025763470.1, from coordinate 84,456 downwards.
TCAAGGTCTAGTGGTGGCCTCATGGCCTGGGCTTTCACACTATCGGGTATAATCGTGTTTCTAAATTTATCAGAACAAGTATCTACACATGTTGGTCGACTCGTTATATTCCAATTGGATTTCAATTCATCTTCTAAATAGCATCCTCCGATAAGCAAGTTTATTCCTTATGATCTGCCCACGAGCTCATTGGGGAACTAACCCCGTACACTTCGGGATCCGGAATCAATCTATCGCCATCTCCTTAATCAAAAGGCGGTTTTTACCGCATCCTAGCCGCCCCGACCGCGAGTGAAACCTCCAATCCAATTGCAAAGACCATTGGACAAGTATAGTATGTAATTCTTGTCTATATATATATTAGTCTGCGATTTTCCTGTTCTAGCTATGCAATAGGGGAAACCAAACCTACCATGCCTCGCTGATTACAGCCTTCTGAGACTCACCTGACATCCCTGTCATTGGTCAGGCAAAATCTACGATTCAGGCACCCTAGAGTGGCCACGTACGGCCGACGAGACAATTAAGTTAGCCCAAGTCTTTGAAGTCTCGAGCCTGGGGCTAGAGCAGCCACGAGTAGTCATCCTCGCGAGCTAGCAGGTTGGCCCCAACATTCTCAAATGTTACTTCATGTGCCTTGAACTACTACCAAAGACTCCAATAATATCCTTGGTAATTCAATTTTAACATTTCCGATTATCAAACCCTAACCCTAACAACATATTTTTTACAAATAGATCATTTGGAATTACTTTAAGAAGCTCAAGCAATTATTGGGCAACTCGAGTTCTCAAAAGTCTATTCGAGTCGAGCTTTCCCTCCTACTCGTCGATCCAGGCCTGGATTATTAAAGATTGTATCTTTATGATCAATTGATTGATCAAGCAAGCCATGCTTCGATTATGTTTCCGCGTTATTCCTGTATCAGGGAGGGATTAATACTAGTTACAGCGAGTGCCGTCGACATATTAGTGCTACACACAGGAACCAATTTGGCGGAGAGAACTTTATTGGTGGATGCCTCCTGGGCGAGTGATAACCTGTGACTACACCGCCAAGAACCCTAACGTCCCTGTATTACGACTACACAATTATTATGTTGGAGCACTCGGTGACCAAAGCGACATAAAGTAAAGGATTTGTGGAGTGGGCCAAGTAGCATGTTTCAACTGGAGACAGCGAAGAGCACATTCACGACAAATGATGTTCAAAAGCACTACTCTCTCCATTTCGAAAATCAATCAATTTCAACGACACATAGTCATATAGCGCTATAGCTACATGTAGTAATCCCATCGGAATTCCAACCGGCCCTCCCAAAGAAAGAGTCAAAGCCCATCACCACCAACCTAGTTGACAGTGGCAATAACAACGTTTTTCGGATCCGTGTACCCAATCTTCGTAATTTCATGCTTCTCTTTCTGCGTTATTATCGTGATGGTATATGTGCCATCTCTCGGAGGCTGGTGCATGTTTGCTGACAGTGGTGCCGTTGGGATCACATTCACGCCCTCAATCACCGTAGGCGGCTGCCACTTGTGGCTGTCGGGATCATATATATTGACCTCAATTTTGTTGTCTCCTGTAACACAAAACATCTTGTCTTTCGTAGTCGCGATGGCTGTACCGGGTGGATATATGGTGTTGCCAGCAAACGGCTCTGAAGTCGCGTGGGCTCATAGTCAGTACGTGCACTACCGCACCATGGTTCTCGAGGTCTTACCGTAAGGCGTAGTGGCTTCGGCCTGCGTGATCTTTCCATCTGGCTTCTGGTAGAACACCCCCGCATTCCCCTTTGGATCAACCGCTATCTCTGTACACTTCATCCCCGGTGCAAAACAGACACTCGTTTGCTCGAATGCACCATCCAAAGAGCTACGGAACATAGTGTGGATCCCGCACGTTTCAGGGTCTTGGTAGAAGAGCCACGTCAAGGCTCCGTTATCGCTGCCACGGACCCCAAGCCCTGAGCCTGGAAAGGCGCAGAACTGGCCAGTCAGTGCGCCCTGGTACCAACCACGCCCTTGGGTGTAGCAGTGCTGTCCAATCTTGTCAGCGGTCACTCTCTCTACGTTCAGATGGGCTCAAGTGTGTTTTACCTCGAAGATCTTGCCATCCTTGTTTGTGTAGTAGAGGCGCATCTGAGATATGGGTAATGTGAGCAAGCTAGAAAGACGGTATATGAAGGTGATAGAATTCGTACATTGAAGATGCTGTGGATATCGCTTCCCCGCCCGAGTACCGCCATTCCTGCAGTGGAATGAGGCTTTGCGTCCTCACTAAGATCAATTTTCTCTTCTCCACCCCATCCTCTGCGCCAGAGATTCCCCTCAGCGTCGAGGTTAAACACCACAGGGTGTACCTCCGTTAGACCGTGGGAGGTGTGGAAGAAGAGGGTTGAGCACAGAGGGGTGCGGGCAGCGATGTTACTTGATACTCCGCTCATGATGGTTTGTCGTGGAGAATTGTGGAAGCTGGACTTTTCCGGAGGTGGGTGGAGGCGGTTTATATAGACAACTCGCTCTCAATTATTTAAGGCTGAAACCATCATGTTCTCCAACAGAACAGTCTCGCAGTTTCTTCGCAATAGTCCTAGGCACAGCTAGCTGATCATACTGCAGTTGGAGCTAGTCTTCGTGGTCTCCTTTGCAATTGACTAATCCGAAGCACATGCCGCAGCTTGAGAAGACTCGTCCATCACGATCGGTGCCATCAAGGACATGCTAAATTCCCCTTTGGTCTGATAAACTCGTAACACAGACCAGAACTTCGGCGTACTGCTGCTGCAGAGCCTATTTTCTGAAAAGGATGCATTCGAGTCGATATCAAGGATTGACACGCATTATCTCTACATTCAGCCCAATTGAACGAGACCCGGGGCTCGAGTGCATGATCGATTGTAAACCACAAACCGCATAATGCACTTACTCTCTTCAGTCAATAACACAAGTGATCTGAGATCTTGAGGTCGTTGCTTTTTGTTTCATCTGCGCAATTGCACCTCATTCATGGCTTCTGCTCGTGTATATAGTTCCGGCTTGAACCGGCAACACTAGCATATATATCTTCACATGTGCATGGCGCATGTAGTGCGACTGAGAGAAATAACGACTGCACGCAATAGAATAGCTGAATCCATGACACACACGTAACGCGTCCCGTAAAAAGGCCGACAGTAACGGGGCCGAGCTGAGACCGCGGGAGTGAGTTCTCCTTGTAATAGAACCGCCAAAAGAATAGGTTTCTATCCTCCGTGTGTTCCGCAGATGAAGACTTATTAGGCCCACGACGGCGTGGTGATAACCATGAAATCCAACTCTTTCCAGGCTCTGGAATCGCCAGAACAAGTAAAGAAGAAGTCACAAGGGGTGACTTCACACCAAAACAGGTTCGGACAGTGAGGGTTAGGTTTACTAGCCAGTAAAACACCTCCCTGGGGGATAACCTCCACCTAGTGCCCGGTCCTGAAAACACTCGAAGGGATAGTAGTGTGACGTCGATCATCATCACGGCACCGTTCTCTCGGTATTCTTGGCGCATTATTATTATAATGGAAACACTCTCAAAGGTGACACAGCGGTACTTTTTGTCATACCTTTAAAACACGGGGGGGGGGGGGCACCATACATATGTACTTACTTACCTCCCAGAGCTGAAAGATGTCGCAACAAGCTCAAGGCCAAGAGCTCGTGGCGCGCTCGGTATTAACCCCGACCCCACATTCCGTAGGTAGGTATGTAGTTCCATAGGGATCTACCTGTACCATACTTCTCCGCCATCATCCCGTCATCAAAACTTTCATAGACGCAATAGCTAGGAGTCTGTTATTTTTCACCCAAGAAGCTATGAAAATTAGGCTGCTAACCGTGCACCGGCCACCCAGAATCGGAGTCAGAGACTCACTCAACAAAGCTTTGCAACTGCCGTTTCCTTGGAGAATCGAAGCTCTGCCACATGAAAAAGATTGCTTCGAGTACGTAGAGTACAGGAATGAGGATAAGGTACGTAGCCGCTGCGCTTTTCTGGGAACATGCAGGGCGGATGATGTGCATGTCCCGATCAAGGAAATATGCGCAGATCTCCTCCTTTTTGGATATTTGACCAGCTCTCTCACACTGGATTTGCGCGGTGCACGGATGTGATCTTCGGTGATGCGCGCGGGGATTCGGCATCTTGTAACACACAAGTGATGACAATTGGCTCGTAACTACAAGTACCGATGTGTACATACATAGATGTCTCTCAAATCCGGATGTTTCCCATCGCTTAAGCTTCGACAAATTCCACGTATATACATGTACATATATGACAAGCTTGGCCAGACCTCGGCCGCGCCTGAATCAAATACAGCTCTAATTGATATCTGGTCTAAACAAAGGACACAACACCCCCACCGTAAGTTCCTTATAAAAAATTATGTTGAAATTCTTTTTGCACCGCTATATATGCTCGGGTCTTATATCCTATGCGTAATCGATCTAGTTGCCGGGGTTGTACCTTCCCCAGCTTTGATTTAAGATCGACACACCATACACGTAATGGTCCAGTCTACTATGTAAGGTCGAAGGATACATGTATGCATACATGCATAGGCCCTGAAACCACGGAACACGCCATCCTCACATGCAGAGCAAAAGCAGACCAACGCTCACAGTACCTACCCGACGTCAATACCCTTGACGATATCTGGAGAAACCCAGCCAACACACTAGCCCTAGGAGCCTACATTACCGCCACTAGGACAAACTTCCCAAGGAAGAACCAAATCTCTCCGCTCCTGTCAGGGTCTGACTGACATCAAGCTCACTCAGCTCCCCCCCCCTCCACCACCTAGCCAGTACAAACCTACTTCACTCCGCGAAGCCACGCACTCAACAAAAGTCCCCTAAGGGCAACAGGTTACTAAAAACCGCGAAGGGCGATTTCTTATGTCGGATATGGGCCGCCAAAGACTGTCGATTTTTCTTTTTCTTTGTTATCCCAAACATTATCAGGAAGTGCAGTATGTTTTCTTTATCTCTTTTGTTCTTCTGGGGATGTGTTTCATTGTCGTACAGTCAGGGAGAGGTACCTTTATGCCATAGTCTATGACTGCATGCAGAGTTTTGTACCTAGAATCAATAAAACTACATGATTTAAAAAAAAAAAAATGTATGCATACATGTACTCTAGAGTATATGTTTGGCCAGATCCGGCTATAAACCCGCTGAACGTTACAACACTACATACAATCATTCAGCCTAAGCCAGACGTGTCTCTCGCTGAAGTCACCAGTACTGCTAGCTCCGTCAAATTCCCAAATTGACTTATATCATCTTTGGCTTAACTACGTACATTTACTTACTTTTCGTGGAGCCAAGTTTAGGCGCTGTATAATGGCACTAGAGCTATCCCTCAAACCGTCACCAGGGTGCCGGTCCACTAAGGAAAGAAAGGGGGGGGTTGGTGTGGCTCTACTAACAGGTCTTCTTATCTTTCTTATCAGGTAACAGATCTCCCACTCAGGTTCAACCCGCGGTCAGCAACGGGTTAAGGGATAGGAGTGTATCGGATCCTAATTTGTCTGTATTCAGGACTTGTGGCGGTTTGTGGCTACCATACAAGACCCCAGCGACCGGCGACGCAAAATTGGGCTAAACGTAAGTAGCGTGGTGTATACCGCTTATCGTTAGAATTGTTTCTATCACCACGCATTTTCTTCGGCAAAGCGTTGTTGTGAATCGCGGGCACAGACGAAGGATTCAGTAGCATCGAAGTGGCCAAGATATGTTAGCTGAGTAAGGATAGAAGCACAAGCTAGTATCTTGGTAAAAGACCTACATTAACTCTCTAGAATCCTAGCACAGGAAATACCTAAATCATCTATAATCACTTTATACTTTTTTTTTTTTTTTTTTTTTTTTTATATCATATAAATTGTTTCTAGGTACAATTACTGCATGCAGTCATAGACTATGGCATAAAGACCCATCCCCGATGCCAGGCCCCCCGTTATAGTAACTATGGTATGCTACCAACCACACTCCTCTTACAAGATTGATGACTAAGGAACCCCCCACCTGAGAAAGAAGGAAAAAAGTTCCGGATAACACAAAAGAACAGAGTAACCAAAGAGAACATGCATCTTGCAACTCCAACTGTAATGACTATGGTCTGCCATCAACCGCACATCCTCTCCAAAGGCAGATGGTAAGGGGGAGTAGCTGAACGCCTCGTGAGTGCGTAGAGGGCGGGTCCGTCAATGAAGAGGGAACCTAGGAGTGTGGTGCTGGTGGTCTTTGAGAGGTGACCTTCGAGCTCGATGTCCAAAAGGAGGAGATTTTGACTTGCCTTGGCAAATGAAGCCAAAGCAAAGTCTGTAGTGAGGAGTGACCCCGCACTTCACGAACTCTTGGCTGAGTTGAGAAGGGAGTTGACAAGGACAAGAGGGATGAATCACTTTATATTTATATAGTCTATTAATATATTGGGAAACTCAAAGGTAAGTTCGAAAACTCCGAGCTTACCCGATTCCAAGCCACTCTAAACGATACTGAGACCCCAGCGCTACAGTATGACGACTAGGTATATGTAGGTATCCGTACTGAACACATATATAGGTTTAATCACTATCTGTATGTATTTATAAGAACTAGGTATCGGGTGCGCTTTGCTGGGAGTGGTGGGCGCTGTGCAAGGGCGCAAGGGCGCAAGGGCGCAAGGGCGCGGTGGCGACCGAATATAGTAGAATATTCTGGAGTGGTGTGGGGAGGGTTAGGGGTTGATGGGAGCGAGGATATATTAAAGGGTGCGACCGCCCACTTTCTTTCAAGATTAACTTGCACCCCGACCGTGAAAGGTGAGTGTTGTAGGTATTACATAAGCTGACAGGGGTAGAGGGAGAAAAAAGGGCGTATATACGCCCTTTTTGCTCCCTCTACCCCTGTCAGCTTATGTAATAGCTTATGTAATTGCTTAGTAATGCTAATCAAATAAGTTAAAACCGTATTTCGATAGCAAAACCGTATTTTCGATACCAAAACTGTATTTCCGACACCAAAACCGTATTCCCGATACCAAAACCGTATTTTCAATAACGGAAAAAAATTTACGAAAAATAAAAAAAAATTTTATTAGTTATGGTATTATTTCTATAATTCTTTGTTTTAATTTTTATAACTAACTTTTATTATAGACATTTCAACCTCATTACGGGAGTCTTATGAATAATCAAATTAAGTTCCGGCTTAATGAACCGATTCTTCATAAGGCTGGTACGAAGCTTTCCGTCACTCAATTGCAAGAGATTAAGGCAAAGATGTCTCAATGCACTTTCAATCGCGACGATTACCCTGATCTTCACGTTGCAGTCAGTGGTCAACCTCATTATCGTCAGTTACTCGATGAGAACAACCAAGTTATCGGTGAATGGTTTAAGTTTATGTATCTTGACCAAAGCGATATCGGCAAATTCAATGATCCTGAAATTCTCCGTCTTCATCAAAATCTTGCTGAACACGTACGTGGCCAATTCGATTACGCGTCGCAGAAATGGGAGTCAGGTTTCCAGAAATTCGATCATCATATGACCGGTAACCGTGATGGTCCGAATACCGCCTATACGACCGGAATTGCTCTTCAAGGTTCTTACGCGGCGGCCCCTGCGGTACATTCAACTTGGGAGAAAACTAAAGATTCGGAATATATGCAATGGTTGGCCAAATTCCATTGTATCCTCGGCGATCTTGGTGGACGTGTCATGTCAACTGTTATGGACGACGTTTATAATCAATTCACTAAGGAAAGACATGAACGTTACAATCCACCATTTTTTGGGCCATCTACTGGTTCACAAACCTATTTCACTTCATCGCAAATCAACCGTAGTACCAACACGATGAGATTGCAAGGTACAGCTGCTGGTGTTCATTGTGATTCTACGGACGATGAACTTTCCTTTTCGCTTGCACTTAACGTGTCAGTCATCAAAGATTCAACTTCGCTTGGTTACTTCTGGTTCCCTGATTTTGATACATTGATTCCCGTCAAACCAATGTCGATGATTATTTTTCAGGGTATCGAAGAACACACCGGAATGCCGATGGTTCTAGATAACAACGATTCCTCATCTCTCCCTTGCGGATATACTGAAGATACCCGTTTCAACATTATCTGTTATCCTAAAGGACCGACAATGAAGAATACTACTTATCGGAATTACGGTAGTTTTGTCAATTCTGCACCGGAACGGCCTAACCTAATGGCTGATGCCCTTCCTAGTTTTGGTGGAAAGGAAAACTATGATACTTGGAGAGCTAGAGAGATTTTAAGAGTTAATATTCCGAATATCAAGAATATTTTTGGAAAACACATTGCAATCAATATTGACGCTGAAGCTCAATATAATTCGATTTCTTTTCCGGATAATGATTCGCAGTATACACTCACTCCCTATTCCGTTTCTCCAAACAATTCTGTCGAATTGGAAAATCTTACACCACCGGAATCACAAGCGGTAATCGCTAAACAGCTTACCCCATATCAAACTATTAATATCAATGATATTTTTGATAATACTTTGTTTGATACCTTTATCGACAAGCTCCGTCAGAAAATCAACTTTGTACGTCATACGCCTTTCAAATCATCCATCACCGAATCAAATTCGAACGCGATAACATCATTGATAACTAATTCCAATATTGAAAATCCGATTTATGAGAGTTTGATTGATATTGCGGAAGATGAAAACGATATCGATGATATTTCTGATATTCAAACCTTTGAATATAATTCAGAAAAGAATCAAAATCTTTTCGATCATATCGGTGTCGACAATGATAACGATAATGAACCTCTAGTACGTACGATTGATGATATCAATTCCTTCCAACTATTTGAATTAGGAGTTATCGAGAACCATATTGCGACGCTCAAGGGAACATCATTAATGACGAAGAATCAACATACGTTCTCAATGCGCGAAGAATTAAAAGATCAAATCCCGTTCCTTCCACCTGTTGATCAAACCGAAATACAAAATGTATCTCGTTTCATTCCTGATTTCTCAACTACATATTCCCGTATTTTGGGAACGCTCTCAAAAAAATCAAGTCAGCTAGATCCTCTTAAAGGTGGTTTGTTGGCAGCTCAAGGCAAATTAGCATTCGAACATATGGAAATGTTAGAACATGATTTTTTTGATCTGTTCAACCCGACATCAAATATCATTCTTCCGCCAAACAGCATTGCCTATCGTTTACGGAAAAAAATTGATGAATTAGTAGATCCCTTAAATGGATCGAATGAACCTGGCCTAAAGCTTTTCTTTTCAGCAGAGGAGATTTTAGGTGATAAACATCATAGCGGTTGGCATCTTGATGTTAATCTCGAACCTGATACACGGCATACTTCTTCACCTGCATTAAAAGCGAAAGCTTTCCGTAATGTACTTTGGGGCATGACAGTTTTTTATCCTGTATATGCATTTATCGGATCATTCAAAAGAACTCGTTTGTCTGATATTACTGATGTTACGTTACCATTGGTAACCAATCGTCACTATCACTACCGACATATTTTTGGGAGAGTTGAATTTCTCCAAAGAATTTGCAATGCATTATCACAAATTGGTATATTTTCCTTTCATATTTTAAATATTAATTTCATACTAAATGTCAACAGATAACGACGAAAAATTGACTCCGGAATTATATTTGTTTGTACCACAAGTATATGACTTTGCATTTCGATACGATGTTAGTAATAAGTTATCGAGCCAAACTATGGATAATATTGTATCCATAATTACCGAGGAGGAAAGTATTAGGCCAGCAATTACCGCTATAAATCAGCTTGCCAAAATTCTTTCCGAACATTTTGACATTGATCAATTATTACAACGACGTGGCACCAAAACCTTTAATTCTTTTCTTGGTACCAATACACGTAAGTTAAAAATATTATCGATAAGTTGTACATTTATACTAAATTTTTGATAGAACAAAATCGGGCTGCTCAACGTTCAACAATCTTACCTGTCGGAAATTCTAACAAACGTAAACGGTTTGAAAATCCTAAATCGAGAAATGTTAAGCGATCTAAAATCGAACGCATCAGACCATTTCAACAACCATTCGAACTTAACGACCTTGATCTTGATCGATTGAATGAAAGCCTTGAACCAATTATTGGTAATCAGGCAGCGATTGACGGAGCGTGTTCTCTTCTGAAATGTTTTTATTCAGTACTCAAAATCAACGAAATCTTTATTGAGATTCTGAATCACCCATCGCCGATACAATATTTTGTAACGAAAACCTCAAATATTACAAATTCGACAACTTTGAGATATGTTCGTGCAGCATGTGGAAAGAACGTCGATATGGATAAGCTTTTATATGCCAGGACTCAAGGTCCAAGCTTTAAAAGTTTGATGAAAAGCTTATCTGTCAATAATTTCAATCCTGATGGCTCACCGATACTTCCGGAATTTGGTGATATCAACAACTTGACGACTTTAGTTCGAAAGTGTCTTGTTTCCAGAACGGCTTGGCGATTTCCATCCTTGATTGAACTCTACAGTGATTGTGAAAATTCTGAAGATTTTCTTACTGCTCAAACGATTTGGAAAGATCAGCAAAGAGAATTGAATCCAAATACCGAACCAAGCTTTCTGATGCTTCGAGTCTACGGACAGTTGAGTATGAAGCCAACTCAAGTTGATCGGGTACTCACATCACTTTCCCGAAAGTCGAACAGTCTTGCAACTTTTATTCATGGCTATATTTCTCGGCAAGAACAACCGACTTTCAAAAGTGTAATGGATTTGATTGTATCATGGAAAATCCCTTACTTTGCGTCAGGTGGTTTATTGCCTTGGATGGTTACAGGAGATTTGTTTGAGATTGGTATTTGTCAACCACCGACAATCAACGATTTGGCGAATAAAATATTACATGCTGTATCGGAGGGACCTCGCGGTGGTCTCAAAATGGCGTATGTACAACTACCGACTGCTCGTGCAGAATATCCTGAAGATTCCAGAGAACTCGTACCGATATTGGACAGTGTTCTCAATGCGATGAAAGAGAATTGGTCAGATCTTTGGAGGAACATCAGCGGCCATCGACGAGAATTGACATTTTTAGACTTTGAACATATTTCATGCAAAGTTTCAAGAATGAATCAATTTATTTCTAATAATTAGTTTAGATTTTATTTTCTATTCGTTATGTTTTTCAAGTTACTAAATTGTTATTTTCTATCCGTTATTGTTTTCAAGTTCCTAAATTATCGTTTTCTATTTTATTTTATCGATACAACGTTCATTTCTTAAATATATAATCTATTTCAATCATTCAATATTTGTTTTCATTTGTTTATATACGCTTATTTCTTATGTTTTTCAATGATTTTAACATTTCTTAAATTTGTCGATTGTGTTTAATGATAAAATAAATAAAATTGTTTTTGTTTTATCCCCGTCCTTAATCAAGGCTAACGATATACTCAACGACTTATATTAAGCTAATATTTTGGAATATCGATTAACTTAATACTGACTGACAAGATACACGAATAAGTAACCGGATGCAAAATAAGTTCCGGGATTGCCGAATCAAAACAAGGAAGTAAAATTAGTTATGAAATTTTACAAGGAATTATGGAAATGTTTTGCAAATAATTTGATAACCTGACTGTAGATCAACCACAAAGAAGCAACGAATATCGAAAATTTGAAATTCTAGTTGCAGGTATTCGTCCGATTTTCATATATCAAAAAGTTTTAAAAAAAAAAAAAAACTGACTAACAGGATGCTCGAATAAGTTCCAGGATGCAAAATAAGTTCCAGGATGTAAAATAAGTTCCAGGATGTCCGTATATATTACTGGATGCAAAATTATTTCCAGAATTTAACGCGGAGTTATATGCATGACCGGAGCACACCAGTTCACAACCTGACTGCAGATCAACCCCTAACAGGCAATGAATACCGAGAATTTGATATTCCAATCTCAGGTAATCGCCCGATCTTAATACGTCACAATTTTTAAAAAAAAAGACTAAATTGACACACAGGATGCACGGATAGGTTCTGGGATGCAATATAAGTTTCAGGATGCACGAATAAACTGCGGGATAGAAAATTCGTCCCAAGACTTAACGCGGAGTTATATGCATGATCGGAGCACACCAGTTCACAACCGGACTGCAGATCAATCCCTAACAGGCAATGAATACCGAGAATTTGATATTCCAATCTCAGGTAATCGCCCGATCTTAATACGTCACAATTTCTAAAAAAAAAAGACTAAATTGACACACAGGATGCACGAATAGGTTCTGGGATGCAATATAAGTTCCAGCATGCACGAATGGACTGCGGGATGGAAAATTCATCCCAGGACTTAACGCGGAGTTATATGCATGATCGGAGCACACCAGTTCACAACCGGACTGCAGATCAATCCCTAACAGGCAGTGAATACCGAGAATTTTATATTCTAGTCTCAGGTAATCGCCCGATGTTAATACGTCACAATTTTTAAAAAAAAAGACTAAATTGACACACAGGATGCACGGATAGGTTCTGGGATGCAATATAAGTTCCAGGATGCACGAATAAACTGCGGGATAGAAAATTCGTCCCAAGACTTAACGCGGAGTTATATGCATGATCGGAGCACACCAGTTCACAACCGGACTGCAGATCAATCCCTAACAGGCAATGAATACCGAGAATTTGATATTCCAATCTCAGGTAATCGCCCGATCTTAATACGTCACAATTTCTAAAAAAAAAAGACTAAATTGACACACAGGATGCACGAATAGGTTCTGGGATGCAATATAAGTTCCAGGATGCACGAATAAACTGCGGGATGGAAAATTCGTCCCAAGACTTAACGCGGAGTTATATGCATGATCGGAGCGCACCAGTTCACAACCGGACTGCAGATCAATCCCTAACATGCAGTGAATACCGAGAATTTTATATTCTAGTCTCAGGTAATCGCCCGATTTTCATATATAACAAATTTTTAAAAAAAAGACAAAACTGACTCACAGAATGCAAGAATAGTTTCTAGGATGCAATATAAGTTCCAGGATGCACGAATAAGATACAGGATGCAAAAAAATTTAAATGTTCCCTAAAACCTTCTATAATACGGTATATTATAATAGTTTATATATCGCATTTCATGATTTTAATATATATATACCTATTGAGTCAGTACTGTTTGCTAAATCACAAGATATTGAAGCGAATTTTGAATTTTTCATATTCAAAGATGTCAAACCATAATGAACGATCATCATCCCGCAAAGTTAATAATACAAACAATCGAACTTATAATATACAACATCCTCCAATATTTGCAAACCCTCCCTTGACGGAAAAAACTGATGAAGATTTAGAAGATACCGCAAGCGATCAGAGTTCTGAATCCGAACCACCAATTCCACCCAGAGTCAAAGAAAAACGTACATCAGAAAGTAGTCGACATCGATCGAACATTTCTACCATAAAATCAAAACACAAATCAACAGAAAATCAAACTTCCACTTCTAAATCAAAACCTACAGACTCGGATCACAAAAGACTTTCTTCATTATCTGATCGGTTAAATGCTCTTGATAATCATACTACACGAAAACGTTCATCGCATCAAAAATCAGATAATTATCAAGAATTTTCTTCATTCTCTATCGCAACGAGTAAGGTATTTTAATTCAATATCTATTATTGAAACTCAAAATTGATGTTTATTTTAGGATATTATTCGAGCCACCGATAATGTTCCTACAATTATATCGTCAAGGAGATCTACAACATTTAGTCCAATTTTAGGAGTCAGGCAGAATTTTTCAATAAACCCTGTTCCGGAAGAATTGCTGGAAAAAAATTCTGTCAATATTGTAGCAAACGGTTCACTGGAAAAAAATCAGGCGGTGGAAACCGAATATGAACCAAGCGAAGCAACAACAGAAATGTCGGTTAAACAAAAACGGAAAGCCAAAGATCAATCTCCAGAGATCTAACGTTTGCTTGAAATATGCGGAGACTGGATTGAAACCAACACAATACTTATGGACCCGTTTCCATATCCTGACAGATTGAATCTTATGATTACAAAGTTTTGGAATGAGACATTGGCAAGTGAAGTTATTAAAGTTCCGATGAACACTGTTCTTAATCTAATAGTAAGTGACAATTATATGAATTCAGTTTGGTATTAATAAGTTTATAGTTACGGAATACACATTCAAATGTGAAATCTCATCTTCTTGATAAAACCAAAAAGCTTTTTGCAAAAGGTCTTCTGTATTCGTTTGCAAATTATGATTCGATATCAGAAAAATCAGAAAGAATTCTATATTTGTTGGAGAACGACAGATTTATAACCGATGCAGAAAATTACGAGGTTTGGAATCTGATTATCTTAAATTATTATTAAAGATATATTAATATAAATAGACCGCTAGATGTCACTTCTGGGCACCTGAAATAGTATCGGTCATTCACGATAACTATTTTTCAGGAATAAAGACTAAAGGTGTTAAAGACTCGGAGTTTCTTGAGAAAATAACACCGATTTTTATCTTTTTAGTAACGACAGCAATTTGGCACACATTGACAGCGTGGAAGACTGTCGTATATATCAAACCGAAAAATTTCACATGTTCTAATCCGGATGTTATAAGTAAAAACTCTTACTGTTATAAGTTTTGAATTTCATTTACTAACAATACATTTTTACGAATGAAGAATACTTGGTTTCGTAGAAGTATAGCAAATCAAAACGGATTGCTCGAAATGATAGGTGATTCAATCAAAGATAAAGTAAGTAGAAATCTTTCAATATTGAAAGTAACTAACTTATTAATTTATAGATTGAATCGATACGAAATAATCAAAATGAAGTTAGTATACAAGGCTTCAGTGAAGATGATGACTTGTTGGCTCAAGCATTGTTAAACCGAAAACGTGCACGAATTACACAAAATCAAGTATAGTTCAAAATATTTGTTTTCTATTTCTTCATACTTTTGATTTTCTTTACCGTTTTTGTGTATTTTTGTTTTGTTTTACAATTTGTATTTGGGTATCTCCTAACCTTTTGAAACACTTTTTGTTTTTAAGAATTAACGAAATTACAGAATTACGAGCGTTAAATTCAAATTATTTCAAACCAATACTATTTGCTCCAGCCTTTTATACTCATTAACAGCTTCCAAATCAACTTTCACTGCTTTCGGATCAAACGAAATAATTTCAACATCCTCTAATCTTTTTGCTCGACTTAACGCTGTATACGCTTGACCGTTGGAAAAAATCGTTTCATCGAAATTGACGCAAATATGATTTAAAGACAATCCTTGTGTTTTGTGTACTGTAAGGGCGAAGGCATTTTGAATCGGCAGTTGGGTCCGAGAATATCTGATTCCATTGCTCCGAAAATATGATGTTTCGGGTTTGACCTCTACCATCTATTTCAAATTAGAACTCGAGTATTGTTTGCTTTATGGATATGGAGATAAATACTTACCCTAATTCCGTCAGAGGTCGGGAATGCAATGTTCGGGTATCCATCTTCCATTAAAGATACAATAACACTGCATGTACCGTTAGATATACCCAGCGATATCATAGTGTTATTCAAAAACATCACTTTAGCACCACTTACACAAACAACTTTCGAAGGTAAATTGGTGCCGGTTTTAAATGTTCGTGAGTTTTCCATCGAGTCCAAAACCTGTCCTTCTTCCCGATCAATTGCGATATGAGTTTTACTTTCTGTTATTGGTAGGGTATCCAAAAATAAATCGTTGATTTGGTTTGCTGTTTTGCGAAAAGATACGAGAAATGTTGTCAAATATGTATTGCGGTTGATATTGTAAGATTCAACTTTCTTTTGTAATATTTGGGAACTTTCGACAGAAATTTTTCCGAACCTTAAATCGTTTAAAAGGTTGAAAAATTTCAGATCGCTTTGCTGACGCATTGCTTCCTTTAGGAAAATTGGAATGAACAAACGCCATATGGAGGAATAAAAAACTTTGTGACCAGATACAGGTGATAGCTGGAGGAGATCTCCCAAACAAATAACATGTATGTTTCCAAATGGTTTAACTGAATCATGAATACGTGCAAACAATCCGGAGACAAAATCAAAAAGTTCGGAACTGACCATTGATACTTCATCAATAATTATAATTTGAATTTGTCTTAACTGATTTAGCCTTTCGGGTAGTTGTGGAACATTTGAACAAAAGTTCGAACTGTTTTCGCCTCCTCCGATGTTCAAAGCGGAATGTATTGTTTGTCCCGATATATTATTCGCTGCAATTCCGGTAGAAGCGAGTTTTAAATATTGAAACCGACGAGTTTTAAACCAATTTTCCAAACAATTCAGAAGAAATGACTTTCCAGTACCAGCAGATCCCGTTATGAAATATTTCAGAGAATATCCAACAGCTTGGTACGTGTCAAATGATTGCACAATCTGATTATATGCTCTATATTGATCGTCATTTAATCGAAATACCAAATCTGATCCTGAAATGGAAGGTGCTAAATTTTGCATCTCGCAGAGTTGATTTCGAACAATTTCCCTGATCGAACATTCAGCAATATTTGTGACTGCTTGAACCAATTCCTCATATATATTTGAAAAGTATAAATGAGAATCCCGCGATGCTTGCATATATGATAACTGTAGCTGACGATATATATCCGGATATATCGTGAGTACATGATCTCGGTATGTTGAGAAACCACTCAAAACCTCCTCGTCAGATCTCCAATGCTGTATTTCAAGCAATTTATTGAAGAAAAAGCTTTCGCCATCTGATAATCTTCGAAAACATGTCCGTATCAAAACAGCCTATAAAGGAGATAAGATGTTAACTGAGAAAATATTTCGAATAGAGTTTAATAAAAACGGACCTTCTTCCTTTCATATACGTAATTGCCGTATCCATCAAAATTACAATGAGAGAAGTTCGAACGATTACGACGTTGAATCTTATATAATGAATGGTATTTGAAATAAGTGAGATATTCAAATTCTTCAGATTGAGGGCGTTTATAATATTTTTCAATCGCATCGGCATAGAATATATCCTCCGAATCTGGATTCGATACCAATAACCAAGATGGCTTTACCACCGCTGCTCTATCGGATGGAATTGAAGTTGGTAGGTATAAAGTTGAACTTGACATCTGAAAAATTGGAAAACTTAATAACAACACCATGTTTTCCATCGAACCCATTCTACGGGCTAGTATATGATCACTGATTTTCTTTGTACTGTTCGGAGTAACAATTGATTTAGGTTCCGATTTCGTAACATATTTGGTAATATATTTTGCTAGCCCGCCGTTGGTGCAATATTGTACATTGCAATGTGCTTTCCATAATAATAACAAACGTGGACTATATGGAACAACAAATCGATCAGCCTCTTTTAATCGTCGATACGTGTATCGAATTTCATTTGGCTTCCGAAAAGTATACATCGATATATCGGCTGGAAAACCCTTTCGACAAATTTCATTCATATTGGAATCTCCTTTACCACAGAGGTTGACTGAACAACGATGAATCTGATTCTCTGTAACCAATTGTAACGGCAATATTATAGTTCGGCTAAGGTGATAGATTGGGTTGTGAAGAGAAGGAATCGCGCAGTTGGACTATGATTTGTAATGGGTTTTCTGTTATGTTCTTTCAGTTTCCGTTACGCAAGATATTAGTCATCAACGGACTAGGAGTTGGATATATAAGGGGGTGTTGTCTCGTGCTTTTTCATGTTTTCCTTCCTCTTCTCTTCTCTTCACGGAACCTCTTGTACTTACTCCACGAATACTACTTTGTTCTACGCCTCGTCATAGGGCTCAACTAGCTAGTCGTACTAGGCAGAGCCACTCCATAGTCCACAGTCTCGAATACCTGTTGCTACGTCTTTACCTCGGTTGTATTCCTTGGCATCATAGTCCCTACGTCCATAGACCCCCGTTACACCAGGTTCCGTCCTCTATTGCCAACCAATACAACACCATAGTCTACCATGGCAACACATCTCCTATTGATTATCAACAGCTAAGCGACGCCCTTCAGACCTTTTTCAAGAACACCCAGAGATGGATGGCAATGTTGGAATAGAAGCCTATGCACTTCTTCAACGGGCACAACATGGCCTTGCTCAGTATGCAACGGACTTACAGGAGGTGGAAAGGGAGGCTGGAAATGCGAGAGAAATTTTGAACGAGATCTAGCCGCTGCCAGGGCCACCGAGTCGCTGTTGAGGTCGTTGCCCCTGATGAAGAACCAATCGGAGAGATAATGCCCCACCGGTACCTCCAGTTCCACCTGTTCCAGTGGTACCCAACGGTTGGAAAAACTCCCAGACCCGAAGTATTTAGGGGGAGATCGCGATCGAGAAAGACTACACCTATTGAAGCAAGAGATGAAATCAAGCTATTGGGAAATGCCGACCGCTTCCCCACACTACAGTCCAAATTATCCTATGCATTCAGCCGATTGGAGGGTGTCGCCGCCAATCAGTTCTTACAATATGTCGGAGAAGAAGGCATCGCTTTGCCTTCCATGTTACGGTTTTATGAAATCTTAGATACTGCTTTGGGGATCCTGATAGAATGCGTACGGCTAGGAGGAACCTTAGGAACATCCGCCAATGAAACCGAACCTTTGCTGATTACTTCGCCGAATTCCAACGGTATGCTGCCGAGTCAGAGATGGATGAAGTCTCTCGGATTGAGGTTTTGATGGAGGGTATTAATGCGGAACTCGATGAATCGATGATACACCATGAAACTCCTGTGACAGTAGATGCCTGCGCGACACTTTTGCAACGGTTAGATAATCGACAACGAGCGGCAGAAGCTAAGCGAGGAAATAAAAAGCCTTGGAATGCTACTGCTGCTCCGACACCTCACCCCCCACCAGGGAATCCTGCCCCTATTCCTCGCGCTGCCGCGCCAGCTGTCAATGCATCTGTCCCTGAGAACCATCCCTCATTCCGCCAGGGAGGTGATGTACCGATGGATCTGTCCGGGGGACGTCGCGCCCCACCCCACCGAAAGAAATGCCCGCTTAGCTGATGCCGATGTTTCTATTGCGGAGGAGTCGGACATATGGTTAGGGATTGTCCCCAAGCAAGGGCAATGGAAATCAACCAAGGAGACCAGTGATGATGGGAGCGGCGTTGAGGGTGAGGAAATTGACGGAAGCGATAACGAGTCGGCAAAAGATTTGTCCCTGCACAAAGTGGCTTAGCCCAGGGACCATTTATGGATTTTTCTAG
Source organism: Morchella importuna (assembly GCF_003444635.1). Lineage (NCBI taxonomy): Eukaryota > Fungi > Ascomycota > Pezizomycetes > Pezizales > Morchellaceae > Morchella > Morchella importuna. Next base: position 65,141 of record NW_025763470.1, on the reverse strand, counting down.
GATGCATATTTCTGGGTTTTCGGTATCTGAGGAGGAAATGGATGGGAACCAATTTGTAGTAACTTGTTCAATTTCACAGAATAAAAATACTTTCGTACCCACCTACGCCCTTATTGATACCGGAGCATCAGGATATGCTTTCATCGATAAATCTTTTGCACGCCATGTAACGGGGACAGTCTTTCCACGTATCGCTAGAATCCGATAGAAAGATGTGGCCGTGCAAGATAGAAATCAGGTGCAGATTTATTCAAAGATACTATCGCTTAGAACTCAATAATCTTTAAGGGCTCTGCTACCGATAATGGTCTGCTCGAAGATGAGGATCAGGTCAGTTGGGCGGGAATGATCCTGAGTACTTATACTCCAAAGGATTCTATTCTCTGCTCCTACTTCCTTACTAAGTTCCGGTGCTGCCTCCTAGTGGAAGGGAAGCAATACCATCGCTACCCCGCTTCTCTCTAAGCGTCAGCGAGTGCTTCCGATTCCGAAGGCAACCACCCTTAGTCAAAGCCTTTGTAACACCTGTAGCCTTTGTTGCCACACAACTAGGGGCCTGCATGAATGAGCTGCCGCTCAGGTGTAAGCTTAATCATTGCTGTAGAGCTTCCGCTTATTGTAGACTTCCCAGGCATAGTCTCTTCCACTGCTGGCGGACTTCCAATGCTCAGAGGATGTGGAGGATCGCTGAGCACTCAGAGCTTCACTCTGGCTAGCCTTCTAATCATTGGCGAGGCACAGACTCGTCAGTCATTGCTCCCATGAGTAGATCCTCTTCCTAGCGCTCAGAATGTAGTTACTCTGACAGTTGGTAGCTAACCACACTGCCGGTACTTGCATGTCACTGTGCAACTGGCTTCTAACAATAACTCTCAACATGTAACCGGGCCCTGTGTGTACTCATACACCAGACAGTTGAAATGGCTCCGTTACACTACTCCCCTCTTCCAGGATCTTGGTCTCCGAGATCTATAATCTGTATCTATTTATCTATGCAATACTATATGACAAGGAAACTCCTTTGGTGTGGAAGGGGACGAGAATGTTAAAGGAAATGCTACTGGCCTAGAGCCCTCTTATCTCTGGGCTTCTTAGGGTACCTCATATGGAAATCCCGGAGGGCTTCTTCAGCACTCTTCCTGAGATGTTCCCAGGGTTCCCATGTAGCGTCCTCATTCTCATATCCTTCCCACAGCACCAGGTATTCCACCCTTCTCCTCTTCTTATTGACTCGGCTATCAGCTACTTCCCGGACGATCCAGTTCTGTTCTCCTGCAATTTCCTCAGGTTCCGGCGGGGGAACTCTTCTCTCAGGGTCTATTGGCGCTCTATAGGGTTCTAGGAGAGAAACATGGAAGACAGGATGGATTCCCATTTGCGGGGGAAGAGAGAGCTTGTAGGCACGGGTACCAATAGCTTCCAGGACCTTGAAGGGTCCCATTTTCTTCTGATCCAATTTTCCCAATGGCCGCTTTGTTTGCACATTGCGCCGGTCTAGCATGACTTCGTCTCCAGGCTTGATTTCAGACGGTGCCAGGGCATGTGCATCATACCACCGGGCCATCCTTAATCTAGCCTTTCCTAAGCTTGCATTCATAGCCTGCCAGATAGATTCCCATTGAGATACCATGACCTCGCTTGCTGAATTGTTCCATTCAACAACTTCCTTTGGGGCCGGCCAATTGGTCCTGGGTTCATATCCATAGTTGGCATAGAAAGCCGATACTTTGGTAGACTCAGAGACCGCCGAGTTATATGCGTACTCTGCCAAAGGCAAGAGGTCCGCCCAGTCATCCTGTTGATATGAACAATAACTCCGCAAGTAATGTTCCAGGGTCTGGTTAACTCTTTCTGTCTGGCGTCCGTTTGGGGATGGAAAGAAGTGGACATCTTCAGCTTCACATTGAGGAGGCTCATGAGAGATTGCCAAAAGTGAGAGATGAACCTGCTATCTCTGTCCGAGACTATGTCATCAGGTAACCCATGGAGTCTCCAGACTTCCTTCAAGAACACCCTGACCAAATCTTCCGTCTGGTTGAGTGTAGGAAGTGGGATGTAGTGTGCCATCTTTGAAAAGCGGTCCACTATTACCCAAATCCTTGTAAACCCATTTGACTCCGGTAATCCCACAATGAAGTCCATAGAGATGGAGGTCCATGGCCGATAAGGTATCTCCAGCGGTTGGAGCATACCAAACTTCTTATGTCTTGAGGTCTTAGTCCTCTGGCAGCTGTCGCAGCTCCGGACATATTCCTCAACATCCTTATCCATGTTGGGCCAAAAGAATTTATTTTTCACCCGCTCTAATGTCTTGAACTGGCCGAAATGGCCTGCCACTTTAGAGTCATGGGTGTCGGTCAGGATATCCATCTGCAGCTTCTTGTCTCTCGGAATATACCATCGATTCTTATAGAAGATGAGGCCGTCCTTGACAGACAAGTTCTGGTCCAAGTTTGGTTTCCTTTCAACCAGGGAGCAGTGCAGTTCCTGCCAGATTCCATCCTCTTTAGCTGCCGCAGATAGGCGCTCTAAGAATGTATTCTGCAATTGGTTCACTCTGACAGCCGCTAGCTTAACAGGATCCAAAATCAATTGACCTGGCCTAAAAAACATCTGTGGCTCCGGCCGCAAGGTTTCACTCCCCTCTTCAGGGCGGTTATCCCAACGCCTTGATACCACATCAGGTTTGCCATTCCTTTCTCCCGGTCTGTAGACAACTTTGAAATTGTAGCCTGCTAGGTCCTCAGACCATCTAGCTTGCCGCCTAGTGAGAACCTTGGTAGAGTTGAAGTACTCTAAATTCTTGTGGTCTGTGAAAACCGTGATCTCCTGCTCGCAACTCTTGAGCATATGCTCCCATTCCCGGAAAGATGCTACAATAGCTCTCATTTCCTTATCATGAATGTCATAGTTGATCTCAGCCGGGGAGAACTTCTTAGAATAGAAAGCTACCGGGTGTAGTTTCCCATCTTCCCCATACTGAGAGAGCACCGCTCCTTTGGCAAAGTCACTGGCATCAGTTTCGACCACAGTTCTTCTGCTAGGGTCAAAATGGAGAAGGATTGGAGCGCTTGTGAATAGCCTCTTGAGTTCCTCAAATGCTTGTTCACAGGCTGCGGTCCAATACCATTTCTTGTCATTTTGCAAGAGGTCGGTCAATGGTTTGCAAACTTTACTGAAGCCTTCAATAAAGCGGCGATAGAAGTTTGCAAATCCCAGGAAACCTTGCACTCCCTTAATATTTCGGGGTACTGGCCATTTCTGAACCGCCTCTACCTTGTCCTCTGACATAGATACTCCCCTTTCCGAGATGTGGTAGCCAAGATATTCTACTTCTCGGACATGGAAGGATGTCTTGCTGATGGAGGCACACAGTTTTGCTTCTCTGAGCTTCTGTAGAACCTTCTCAACCAGCCTTTCATGCTCTTCCTCAGTCTCTGAGTAGATGAGGATGTCGTCGATATAGACAACCACTCCTTCATCCAGTAGTTCCTTTAGCACATCATTGATCATTGCCTGGAAGGCGGAAGGGGCGTTGCATAGACCGAATGGCATCACATTGTACTGATACAGTCCATAGCGGGTTCTGAAAGCGGTTTTCCACTCATGACCTTCTGCTATCCTGATCAAATTGAAGTCATTCTTCAGGTCTATCTTTGTGAAGATCTTGGCCTTGAACAACCTATCCCTGAGCTCGCTCATGATAGGCAGCGGGTACTTGTCCTTGACAGTGACCTTGTTCAACCCTCTGTAATCAACACAAATTCGCCATGTCCCATCCTTCTTAGGTATGAACAATATGGGCGCCGCTGCTGGGCTGCTAGATCTAGAGATCTTTCCTAAAGACAACTCTTTGTCCAGGTACTCTCGGAGGGCTTTCAGCTCTGGAGCGGAACATGGGTATAGTGGGCCAAATGGGGGAGCGGTACCAGGCAAGAGGTTGATCTTCAGATCATTTCGGGAGTGTGGGGGTAGCTCCTGTATCTTCTCTTGACTGAATACGTCGGCCCATTCCCTATAGCGGAGAGGTATCCTTTCAGAGATATCTCCTCCATCCTCATCATGCCATACTGAAGCGGCCAGTTGATACACTACATCTTCTTCTTCCATCAGTTGGTATGAAGAGATGAGTTCAAACTTGATCGCTGCTGGGAGACAGTTCTGCTTGCAGTAGTCACTTCGCCAGCTTATGGTATTGAGTTCCCAATTGATATCCGGGTTGTGCTTCCTTGCCCATGCAATTGGCAGGTAACCTGATATTCCTTCTTCCAAAGTAGCCACTTCCCATCGGAGTGTCTCCTTATGATCTCCCATGTTCATGTGGACTGGGTGAGTGTAATACTCTCCTCCGCCCATCATGACATCTCCTTGAGCATCATACATTGTCAGAGGTTGATCTCGCCGCACTAAGGGAACTCCATGCTTCCTGACAAAACTCTGGTTGAGGATTGCTCCTGTACAACCGGTGTCAAAGAGGAATGTCCCTTGGGCGTCTTCAACTTTGTTCTTGACCGTCCATGACAGTTCTGCTTTCAGTATTGGCCTCTTGCCATGTACTGGTAAGGATGGAAGCTTCTGTTCCATTCTTCTTCGCTTCTGTGCGGGTTCTGGGCTTGATTCTCTTTGTCTTTTCTCCATTGCTAATAGCTGCGGGCACTACTAAGATCAAAGATCCTTTGGTTCTATTCCCAAGCAATAATATAGCAAGTGTATTGTGTGGAAGTCTGGTAGCGGGCTGGAAGTGTCTTGTAGCAAATGTAACTTTGGCAGAGCACTTACAGACCAGCTGTTTCGGGTCATAAACCCATCCTCAGAGTGCTTGGAAACAATCAAATAGGCGAAAAACACAAAAATTTATTCAAGAGAAACAAAGAAATCGAGACCCAAAAGAAAACTAGTAAACATAGACTCTAAACAGACATTTCTACCAGATGATTTCATTGTCCGAGTCTTGCTCAGGCTGAAAGACGAAATCTTCTGTCACCTCTGGGAGTACAACAAGTGGTTCCTCTGCTACAACCGCAGCCACTTTAGCTTTCTTCTGAGGATTGGTCTTGCCATTTCCTCGTTTCCGCTTTTGTACCCTCACTGCTGCCACTCGGACTACAGTAGGTTCCCTGGACCAACAGTCGGTCCATTTGTGTCTGGACTTGCCGCACTATTGCACAAGTCAGTCTATGTACTCTACCAATAGGGAGTACCGGAAGGTCATACCTTCAAGCATACTTCTGCTTTCCTTCTTTCTTCTAGGATATCCCCCGGGATACCCTTCAGCTCCACCGCTTTGTCCTTGGAACTGGTTTCCTTCTGAGGTTTGGAGGAGCTTGCAGCTTCTCTCTTCCTCTTGGGATGCCGTTCCTTCTCAGCAGGGGGATCTCTCTTGGTCCTGGCGGGTGCTTTCTCAGCGGCTACCGTCTGGTACCTCTCATGGGTGTGTCCTAGCTCTCTTAGAGCAGCTATCCGCTCCATCAAGGACTTGGGCTTGGGGGTAAAGAGAGCCCAACTCATGCCTAGGTCCGGAAGGAGGGAACTAAGGATCTTATCATCCACTAACTGACCCTCGTAGCCAGTCTTCCACATCAGCTGAATAATGCTATTCAGGAAGGAGTCTATTCCTCCCTTAGCTGTGTGGGTAAGGGTGTTCCATTGGGCTACCGCATCATCCCTAGAGATGGCTTCACCAAAGGCTGCTCTGAGAGCATCCACAAAGGAATCCCAGCGCTTCCATCTCTCATCCAACACCACAGGCATCCCAGCTACCCGGTTGGCAGAAGCTTGGTCGATAGAGTTGTGGTAAGCTTCATACCACTTGACCGGAGCATCTCCTTCCATCAGGTTGCCAGCATATCGGATCCTGACCTCTTCAGAGGTAAAGGACTGGCCCTCAATGGAGAAGACGTTCTCACATTGCCGGATGAAGGTCTCCACGTTGTCTGCTTTGCCATTGAACTTGGCCGGAGGGGGTGCTTTGGGTTCTCGGGCCCTAGAGGCAGCGGAGGGTTGTGAGGGGGCCGGAGGTCTCATGAACTGTGCCATGGAGGCCAGGAGTTCTTTCTGTTGCCTCTCCAACTTCTTCCTGAGGTACCTTCGCCATCCTCTCCTGTCACCATCCTCAGGCTCCGAGTCTGAACTGTCTGAGTCCCCTCCTGGGTTGGGAGCGCCGCCAACTGGGGGGACAATTCCATCTCCTCCACCATTACCCGCTGGTTCTGGGTTCTGGTTTTCTCCACCAGGGTTTCCTTCTGGCTGGAGGTTCCTCCTAGGTGACTCCGGGGGTGGTGAGCCTCTGTGGGATTCTGGGGATAACCCCTGGCGAACCCAGGCTGGAGGGAGCCCGGAGGGACCACTCCTGACCGGTGTCTGGGAGTAGTAATCGTCGTCTCCTATAGGTTGTCGGGGGGGCCTTGCTAGGCCGCCTGCCAACGGGCTTGATGGGGCTCTCTGAGGAGGTAAAGGTGAGCCTCCAATGGCCGCTGGCATCATCAGGGGAAGTGTCCTCTGCCTGATAGACCTGACTGGAAACGCTGCAAAGGGGTTCACCCTTTGGTGGAAGGTTCTCAGGGCCGCTCTGGATGAGGCCCTGGAGTTTTGCGGAGGTGCGGGATTGGGGCAGGTGCTGGTGTAGGCATCCTGGCGATGGAGAGCCTTCCTTCATTAATGGCTCTCTGGATGTCTTCCAGGAAGTTAGGGGGCATCGCCGGGTTTGTCCATTCAATGTCCTCCATCTCATCCGCTCCTAAGTCATCTCTCTGAGCATAACTCTGGAGTTGTGCCTGGACTGAGGAGACTTGTTCTTGCATATAGCCGAAAGCATTCCGGAGCAGGACTGCCTCAGCTTCTTGTCTTTCTTGCACCAAGGCTAGCGCATTGCCGGCCTTGATGACTTCCTGTTGCAGGCTGTGTTTCAGGTAGCGCTGCAATTCCGCAAAGAAGTCCTGTAGGGTGACTTCGTCGGTATCTTGCCAGGTGGGCTCACATCCGGGGATGTAGGACTGGAGCGCCGTCCTGGGCTTGTGGATCAACTGTGTCTGTCCCTCTTGGAATTCTAAAGCTGCCGGTTGCCATTCAATCTGAAGAGGCGCTTGGGGAGCCGGGAGGGCGGACATGTTGTGAGAGGAAAGAATAATCTGAAGGTGATTTGAGCACTAAAGATTATCTGTAACGGGGACAGTCTTTCCACGTATCGCTAGAATCCGATAGAAAGATGTGGCCGTGCAAGATAGAAATCAGGTGCAGATTTATTCAAAGATACTATCGCTTAGAACTCAATAATCTTTAAGGGCTCTGCTACCGATAATGGTCTGCTCGAAGATGAGGATCAGGTCAGTTGGGCGGGAATGATCCTGAGTACTTATACTCCAAAGGATTCTATTCTCTGCTCCTACTTCCTTACTAAGTTCCGGTGCTGCCTCCTAGTGGAAGGGAAGCAATACCATCGCTACCCCGCTTCTCTCTAAGCGTCAGCGAGTGCTTCCGATTCCGAAGGCAACCACCCTTAGTCAAAGCCTTTGTAACACCTGCAGCCTTTGTTGCCACACAACTAGGGGCCTGCATGAATGAGCTGCCGCTCAGGTGTAAGCTTAATCATTGCTGTAGAGCTTCCGCTTATTGTAGACTTCCCAGGCATAGTCTCTTCCACTGCTGGCGGACTTCCAATGCTCAGAGGATGTGGAGGATCGCTGAGCACTCAGAGCTTCACTCTGGCTAGCCTTCTAATCATTGGCGAGGCACAGACTCGTCAGTCATTGCTCCCATGAGTAGATCCTCTTCCTAGCGCTCAGAATGTAGTTACTCTGACAGTTGGTAGCTAACCACACTGCCGGTACTTGCATGTCACTGTGCAACTGGCTTCTAACAATAACTCTCAACATGTAACCGGGCCCTGTGTGTACTCATACACCAGACAGTTGAAATGGCTCCGTTACACGCCACAACAATCTCACCATGACCCCACTCAAAATACCCCGGCATGTAGACGTTTTAGACGGCAGACCTATCAAGTCAGGAAAGATTACCCATATTGTGAATGTCTCGCTAGACATTCATGGCCATCGAGAGACTGCGTCATGTTTTGTGACAAAGTTGGGACATTATCCGATTGTGATGAGAATACCTTGGATGCGACGCCATGACGTTACGATTCGACCAAAGGAGAATTTGCTTATTTTTGACTCTCGAAGCTGCTGTCAATATTGCTCGCTCAGTGGAACCGCAATTACAGTTTATGGTATATCGACTCCCTTACCGGAAACCCATACCGTTACCATCTCAGCAATCGAGAAACCTACTATCGACATTAAACAACTGATACCGAAGGAGTTCCACCGCTATGTCCACATGTTTGAAGAATATGATGCTTCAGCGCTTCCGCCACATCGACCGTTCCATGATATGAAGATAGTATTAGAAGAAGGCAAACAACCACCATGGGGACCAATATATGCTTTATCCCAAACAGAGTTGAAGGCACTTTGGGACTACCTTCAAGAGAACCTACCTAAGGGAATTATCCGTCATAGTGAATCACCAGTGGGGGCACCTATCCTATTCGTCAAGAAAGTCGATGGAACCCTTCGTTTTTGTGTCGACTATCGGGGCCTCAATGCAATTACGATTAAGAATCGTTATCCATTACCGTTATTGAAGGAAACTTTGGCTAAATTGTCAAGAGCAAAATACCACACCAAGTTAGATTTACGTTGGGGGTACAATCAAATCAGAATAGCGGAAGGAGATGAATGGAAAACGGCATTCCGGACTCGATACGGACATTTTGAATATACGGTGATGCCCTTTGGATTAGCGAATGCTCCTGCTACGTTCCAACATTGGATCAATGATATCCTACGTCCCTATCTGGATCAATTCGTGACAGCTTATTTGGATGACGTTCTTATCTATTCCGAGTCTCTTATAGAACATAAGGATCATATTCGAAAGGTTCTAAAAGTACTTGATGAAAATCATGTTCATCTGAAACCCGAAAAATGCGAATTCATGGTTCAAGAAACAAAATACCTGGGCCTGATCCTCACTCCGAATGGTAACTGAATGGATCCGAAGAAAGTTATCGATGTTTTAGAATGGTCCACACCGACGAATCTCCATGATGTTCAGGTAATTTTGGGATTTGCAAACTTTTATGGACGGTTTATCTTAGGATATTCAAAGATTGTTGCCCCACTTACAGCCCTAACAAAGAAAAATGTTAAATTCGAATGGACGGATGAAAGGGAGGAAGCATTTCAAACCTTGAAAAAGATGTTCACAACAGCACCTATACTAGTTCATTTCGACCCGGATTGAAAGATTGTGGTGGAAACCGATGCATCTGATTATGTTTCAGCAGGAATCCTTTCACAACGCGATGATGAAGGAATTTTACATCCAGTCGCTTTCTTTTCCAAGAAACATTCCCCTGCGGAATGTAACTATGAAATCTATGATAAAGAACTTCTAGCGATTGTTCGATGCTTTGAAGAATGGCGACATCATCTAGAAGGAGCACAATTCCCCATTGAGGTTTTCAGCGATCATCGAAACCTGGAATATTTCATGACGACAAAATTATTAAATCGTCGACAAGCCCGTTGGTCTGAATTTCTTTCACGTTTTGATTTATTATACAATTTCGACCGGGAAAACAAGGAGCAAAACCCGATGCATTAACTAGAAGGTCAGGTGACCTACCTAAAGAGGGGGATGAAAGGTTGACGCATCAGAGCCAAGTGGTTCTGAAGCGAAAAAATTTGGATACAAAGCTAAGTTTGTTCGCGGGTTCTTTATCAATGAATCCGCTGAAGGAATGTCTACTGTGGAGGAGTTATTTTCAAAAGCTTACCAAGTTGATAGTTTCCCAAACGAGATTCTTGTTATGCTCCGGAGCGACGTTCGACATTCAAACAAAATTTCACTTGCCGAATGTACGGAAGACAACAACGGTCGGCTACTTTATCGAGGTGCACTCTACGTACCAAATGACAGTGACCTCCGGCTGAGACTCCTAAAAGAATATCACGATAAACCATCAGCAGGCCATCCGGGTAGAGCAAAGACATTGGAACTCTTAAGTCGGGAGTATTATTGGCCACAAATGCGAAAGTACGTCGATCGATATGTCAGGAATTGTAATGTGTGTGTCCGTAGCAAGGCACCACGCAATGCGCCCTATGGAGTTCTTCGCCCAATGCCAATACCCGATGGACCATGGACAGATGTCTCGATGGATTTTGTTACCGACCTCCCTGCGAGTGATGGTTATAATGCGATCCTAGTTGTTGTTGATAGGTTAACCAAAATGCGACATCTGATACCAACGACTAAAGAGGTGGATTCGAAGAAGGTAGCGATGTTGTATATCGATAACGTGTGGAAGCTACATGGACTACCCGATACTGTCGTGTCCGATAAAGGAACACAATTCGTTGCGGAATTTTGGAAATCACTTTGCAAACGCCTGGAAATATCCCCACGATTCTCCACCGCCTTCCACCCTCAGACAGATGGACAAACCGAAAGGATCAATGCCGTAATGGACCAGTATCTTCGAAGTTATGTCACTTATCAACAAGATGATTGGACCCGACTATTGGCAATGGCTGAGTTTGCAGCAAACAATCATGTGTCAGAAACAACCAAGGTTTCTCCTTTCTATGCCAACTCGGGAAGAAATCCCAGGATGACTTTTGGTCCCTTGGAACATGGCAAAACGACAGCGGAAGATCAAGCCAACAGTATTGCAAAAGAGATGAAGGACATGGTGGAGTTTCTGAAGAGCGAAATGTTTCGGGCGCAAAGGATACAAGAGGAGTCGGCTAACCTAAATCGTTCTCCTGCCCCTCGTTATCGTATAGGAGATAAAGTTTTCCTGTCGACCCACCATGTTCTAACAAAGCGACCCTCCAAGAAGTTTGATTGGAAACGGATTGGTCCTTATAGCATCAAACGAATCGTCAACCCCTATGCTTATGAGCTAGAACTTCCCCGCGCCATGAAGATCCATCCAGTATTCCACGTTTCATTGTTGTCACCTGAAGCGGGTAACCCATTACCTGGACAACAACAGTCACCACCACCTCCGGTTGAGATCGAAGGAGAGGAAGAATGGGAAGTCGAGGATATTGTGGACTCTAGGAAACGAAAGAGTGGCTTCGAGTACCTGGTACGATACACTGGATATGATGATGCCTCTTGGCAACCGCTATCGGACCTTGAGCATTCACCTGATATTGCTCGACGGTTCCATGAACGCTATCCACGGAAACCTAAGCCTACCAGGAGGTAGGCCTTAGAGGGGGGCGTAATCTGTAATGGCAATATTGTATTTCGGCTAAGGTGATAGATTGGATTGTGCAGAGAAGGTATTGCGCGGTTGAACTATGATTTGTAATGGGGCTTCTGTTATGTTCTTTCAGTTTCCGTTACGCAGGGCATTAGTCATCAACAGACTAGGAGTTGGATATATAAGGGGGCGTTGTCTCGTGCCTTTTGATGTTTTCCTTCCTTTCCTCTTCTTCTCACGGAACCTCTTGTATTTACTCCACGAATATTACTTTGTTCTACGACTCGTCATAGGGTCCAACTACTTTGTCATACTAGGTAGAGCCACTCGATAGTCCATAGTCTCAATTACCTATTGCTACGTCTTCGCCTCGGTTGTATTCCTTGGCACCATAGTTCCTACGCCCATAGACCCCCGTTACAATCCCTAGAGATGGCTTCACCAAAGGCTGCTCTGAGAGCATCCACAAAGGAATCCCAGCGCTTCCATCTCTCGTCCAACACCACAGGCATTCCGGCTATCCGGTTGGCAGAAGCTTGGTCAATGGAGTTGTGATAGGCTTCATACCATTTGACCGGAGCATCTCCTTCCATCAGGTTGCCAGCATAACGGATCCTAACCTCTTCGGAGGTAAAGGACTGGCTTTCAATGGAGAAAACATTCTCACATTGCCGGATGAAGGTCTCCACATTGTCTGCTTTGCCATTGAACTTGGCCGGAGGGGGTGCCTTGGGTTCTCGGACCCTGGAGGCAGCGGAGGGGTGTGAGGGGGCCGGAGGTCTCATGAATTGTGCCATGGAGACCAGGAGTTCTTTCTGTTGATTCTCCAACTTCTTCCTGAGGTATCTCCGCCATCCTCTTCTATCTCCATCCTCCGGCTCCGAGTCTGAACTGTCTGAGTCCCCTCCTGGGTTGGGAGCGCCGCCAACTGGGGGGACAATTCCATCTCCTCCACCATTACCTGCTGGTTCTGGGTTCTGGTATTCTCCACCAGGGTTTGCCTCTGGCTGGAGGTTCCTCCTAGGTGACTCCGGGGGTGGTGAGCCTCTGTGGGATTCTGGGGATAACCCCTGGCGAACCCAGGCTGGAGGAAGCCCAGAGGGACCACCTCTAACTGGTGTCTGGGAGTAGTAGTCATCGTCTCCTATCGGCTGTCGGGGGGGCCTGGCTAGGCCACCTGCCAAAGGGCTTGCTGGAGCTCTTTGAGGAGGCAGAGGTGAGCCTCCAATGGCCGCTGGCATCATCAGGGGGAGTGTCCTCTGCCTGATAGACCTGACCGGAAACGCTGCAAAGGGGTTCACCCTTTGGTGGAAGGTTCTCAGGGCTGCTCTGGATGAGGCCCTGGAGTTCTGCGGAGGAGCGGGGTTGGGGACAGGTGCTGGTGTGGGCATCCGGGCTATGGAGAGCCTTCCTTCATTGATGGCTCTTTGGATGTCTTCTAGGAAGTTTGGGGGCATCGCCAGGTTTGTCGATTCAATGTCCTCCATCTCATCCGCTCCTAAGTCATCTCTCTGAGCATAACTCTGAAGTTGTGCTTGGACTGAGGAGACTTGTTGCTGCATGTAGCCAAAGGCATCCCTGAGCAGGACTGCCTCAACTTCTTGTCTTTCTTGAATCAAGGCTAGCGCATTGCCCGCCTTGATGACTTCCTGTTGCAGGCTGTGTTTAAGGTAGCGCTGCAACTCCGCAAAGAAGTCCTGTAGGGTGACTTTATCGGTATCTTGCCAGGTGGGCTCACATCCGGGAATGTAGGACTGGAGCGCCGTCCTGGGCTTGTGGATCAACTGTGTCTGACTCTCTTGGAATTCTAAGGCTGCCGGTTGCCATTCGATCTGAAGAGGCACTTGGGGAGCCGGGAGGGCGGACATGTTGTAGGAGGAAGAATAATCTGAAGGTGATTTGAGCACTAAAGATTATCTGTAACGGGGGCAGCCTATCTATGTATCGCTAGAATCCAATAGAATAGATGCGGCCGTGCAAGATAGAAATCAGGTGCAGATTTATTCAAAGATACTATCGCTAGAACTCAATAATCTTTAAGGGCTCTGCTACCGATAATTCTAGGTAAAGATGAGGATCCGGACAGTTGGGCGGGAATGATCCTGAGTACTTATACTCCCAAGGACTATATTCTCTGCTCCTACTTCCTTACTAAGTTCCAGTGCTGCCTTCTAGCGGAAGGGAAGCAATACTATCGCTACCCCGCTTCTCTCTAAGCGTCAGCGAGTGCTTCCGGTTCCGAAGGCAACCACCCTTAGTCAAAGCCTTTGTAACACCTGCAGCCTTTGTTGCCACACAACTGGGGCCTGCATGAATGAGCTGCCGCTCAGGTGTAAGCTTAATCATTGCTGTAGAGCTTTCGCTTATTGTAGGCTTCCCAGGCATAATCCCTTCCGTTACCGGCGGACTTCCAATGCTCAGAGGATGTAGAGGATCGCCGAACACTCAGAGCTTCACTCTGGCTGGCCTTCTAATCATTGGCGAGGCACAGACTCGTCAGTCATTGCTCCCATGAGTAGATCCTCTTCCTAGCGCTCAGAATGTAGTTACTCTGACAGCTGGTAGCTAACCACACTGCCGGTACTTGCATGTCACTGTGCAACTGGCTTCTAACAATAACTCTCAGCATGTAACCGGGCCCTGTATGTACTCATACACCAGACAGTTGAAGTGGCTCCGTTACAGGGTGCTCTTATACCGAGTACGATCAGCTTTTTTCTTGAGCTTATCACGCTTCCGGGAGCACCCACGAATGCTCTAGAAGCACTCGAGGGTGCTCGTACTCACTGTTTGCTTCAATATATGACGTTGATCTAAATGCTACAGGCGCACTCGGGGATGCTCTGACGGTATCAATGGTGACGTCGATAACATTCTGGTGTTGGGGTTGGTGCTTGTGTTCTTGTTGGTGTTGGTACTCTGTCCTCTAGGAAGCTGATTCGGAGAGAATGTATTCTTTGAGCTCGTAGTCGATATTAGTGTTGAATTTGGCGCTGAGAACACTGTCTCGATCTGAAGAGACTCCGCGAGTGCTCAGGGAGAGAGTGCAGATGCTCAGGGCGATAGAATCTAGCATAACTGACCGCCTGATTGGGGTGGTGGGTGTTTCTTCGTGTTGGTGTTGATGTTTGTATTAGGTTGGTGATGTATGACATCAGACTCATATTGAAAATCAGCCTTGCCGACCGGGGTGCAGGTGAGAGGAGCCTCATTGGCTGACAAATCAAATCATTCAAGCACTCTGCAGCAGCACCTGCAGGAAAGAGCCTCCTCGGCCTTGCTAGAAACCAAATTTTTAGAGCACTCAGGAGTGCTTTGCTAGCATCATGAGACTTCAATGAAATCGTCTTGCCCCTTTTGCAGCAAGCGGTACAGCTCCTCCGCGAACTTCGATAAACATCTTCGAACTACACATCCATTTGAAACAGATGAATGGCTGGGAAACCAATTTTTACTCCTGGAGCGCAATCAAGAGGCACCCGATGACACTCACGACAGCCCGGAAGGCATTCACGATTCCTATTCAGATGCCAATGACGACTCGGATAGTTCGGAGAGCAACAGTATCAATTATCATGATCAAGATCCCGATAATAATTCTGATCTGGAATCCGAATCATATTTTATGATGGAAGAGACAGATGGAGATGCAAATAGGCATGAGGCAGTGACAACGATTTACGAGGGTGCTGGGGAGCGTCTCTACCGCTCGGAGGACCACGACGAATGCTCACAAAACCTTCTCCGATACCCGTGGCACCCATTCAACTCAGCATACGAGTTTAGAATGGCACGTTATTTCATACTGTTGAAGGCCTCACAAGGAAATATCGACAGTTTCTTTCTACACGCTCTGTCAAGCAGTGGCGAATGCTCCTACAGGACTGGGCGAGGTTTTATAAAGAGGTTGTATGAAATGAATGACATATTGGGAAAGGCTAGCTGGCATCATTCGGAGGTGGATATTGGGGGAGAGAAAATCCCTTACTATTACCGGGATCCAATGGTAATTGTGCGATATCTTCTAAGCCAACGGGCCTTTCGGGAGTCATTGGTGTACGCGCCAGTGGTAGAGCATAATGAATCCGGCGAGAGAATGTACGGAGAAATGCATATGGGAGATTGGTGGTGGGAGACGCAGGTCTGGTAAGCCTCACAAGTGCTCTAGAGGCAGTCGCTAATACTTTCTGGACAGAATACCTTACCGGAGGGGTCGACTGTGGTACCAATTATATGCGCGTCAGATGGCACACATTTGACAAATTTTAGTGGGGACAAGAAAGCCTGGCCAATCTATCTTACCATCGGGAACATCAAGCCATCGGCCCGGAGCAAGCCCACCGGGCATTCGTTAATTCTCCTGGGGCTACTGCCAGTCCCATCTAAGCTCGGGAAGAACTCACTCGCTAATTCCGCTTTACGACGTCAGAGTCAAATGGCGCTGCATCGCGCCCTTGGTGAGATCTTTCAGAGCATTCGGGAGTGCTCTCAGGAAGGCGAGCTAATCGTATGCGCCGACGGGTACGAACATCTATGCTTTCCGGTGTTGTCGGGTTGGATCGCTGATCAACCTGAGCATTCAAACTTACAAAATATTAGTACTAGCTCTTGTCCAAGATGCGAGGTGGAATTCCACAGTCTTGGGAGCACTCGCCGGAGCCCTACGCGCGATCACGAGGATTACCGGGAGAGGGTAAAGCTATTCAGGGAGAACCCGGGAAACCTGGGACCGGTGGAATACCTTGTCGCGAGATCAGTAAAGACACTCTTCAATGCTTTCTGGGGTATGCCGAGGGTTAATTCATACGATCTCAACAAACCGGACATTCTGCACAATATCTACCTAGGGATGTTGAAGCACATGATGGAGTGGGTTCAGGCTTTCTTGAAGAAGCACAATCGATTGGAGGAATTTGACAAGGCTTGGGCCTCGATTGCGCCTTACCCTGGACTGGCAGTACCGAACAAGACATATCGTGTCACAACCCAATGGCAAGGGAAGGAGATGAGAAATCTGGGGCGGGTCGTTCTTGGAGCACTCGCGGCTGCTTTGAGAAACCCGGGGGTGGCTGTCAGGGGCGACTTCGCAAAGGCATTGAAATGTGTACGAGGCTTAATCGACTTCCACTTAATGGCGCAGTATGGGAGTCATACGACGAGCACACTGAATTATATGGAGAGCTATCTCGAGGATTTCCATAAGCACAAGGATATCTTTTTAGAATTCCGGGCGTACAAGAGGACGGTTAAGGATGCGAGAGATCGGACAAAAGCTGTGAAGACCTCAGGCTCCCAGAGCGCTCAGCGAGGTTTGGAGGAGATTCGCGAGATACGGGAAAGGTCTCACTTCAACTTCATCAAATTGCACGTGTTAACGCACTATCGGGAACATGTCGAGCGCTTTGGGAGCATTCCCCAGTACTCCACCGACATCAGCGAACTCGCCCATGTACGTCAGATAAAAGAGGCATACGGAGCATCCAACAAGGTCGATGCTGCAACGCAGATACTGGACTATGGGGGGCGGCGGTTGGCGTTAGAGATTCGAATGCTGAATCTGAAAGACATTGTTGGAGGTCCTGAGAGCACTGACGACATCTTTTGGAGCCATCGAGATAACCTGAAGGAGTTACTTGAGATTTTTAAAATCGAAGACCGGAAAAAAACACCAAATGAACGATCCATAGTAGAAGGCCGACTGCCTCTAAGGCGTCTTTGCAACCCCTCCACGAAATCGGAAAGACTTTTCAATATTGCGGATGGACTGCAAATAAGCCATACCACGTTATATCGCCTGATAAAGGAGTATGCAGAGGATGCGGGATGCTCTCAAAGCTTTGCCGGAAGCTCTGAGAGCATTTTAGAGCGCCGGGTGGAGATGTTCACATGTTTGCAGGTTCCGATACCAATCTTCCAAAGACCTGAGGTGTACGAGGTTCACAATATCAGGTGTACGGGAAACGCGGCTTTTAGGAAAGGGAAAATAAGAAAGGATTGGGTATGGGTGTCGGTAGCGTCCTCAGAGGAGTGGGGAGTGTTTCGGGGACGCTTACCAGGACGTGTCGAGGCTTTGTTCAAGCTGCGGGACAGTGGGGGGCGAGCACATAGACTATGTATAGTGGAGCTACTCGAGGCAAAGGATCGTGGTATCGCTGATAGCTCACATGGGCTCCTGAAGGTTTGTAGGAGGAGGAGGAAGAGGATGTGGGTCGTTAATATTCGGAGTATATTGGGAATGGCCCATTTGTTTGAGGTGGAGACTGGTAATTGGTTGGTAAATACTAGGATAGACTTGCGTACGTGGAATGAATTTAGTTGAATACTTGTAAAGCCGTGAGGGCATTCTTGAGTGCTCTAGGAACGTTAGACCCAATTGGACTCTCTAATTCAAAATTCGTGTCGTTCTGCTATGCATGCGGATTGAAAGAAGGAGGTAAAGTTTCGGCCACTCAGTATCTGAGTCTGGCTATCCAGCAAGCTCCCTCCAGGAGGTCAATGCCAGTCCATGTTTGCTGCTTATGCATGGACATTGAGCTTTTCAGACGAGCCGTACCATGGCCTCAACCTCAAGGCTAATTATGCCTTTCACGAATCGACAGAAACATACACGTCCGTCAAAGGTTGGGTAGAAATCACCAGTATACAGGACAGTGCTCGTATCAGTATCCCGCGACTGACCGTACAGCGGCGTTAAGGGTACCCACGTTAAATATCTTTTGAGGGACTGGTGCGGCCTTCCTATCCTTTGAGGACGGTGTATCAATCCAAAGGAGCCCAAATGAGGGTTGCCTCACCTTGAGTGGGTATGACGAATGCCTCAGCTCTGTGAGCATTGGTGAGTGCTCTGGGAGCACTTGTGGAAGCCCTCGCGGGAGCGTTCGCGGGAACATTCGCGAGAGCATTCGCGGGAGCATTCGCGGTGCCGTGAGAGCATTCGCGGTGCCATGAGACCATTCGCCGTACCGTGAGAGCATTCGCCGTGCCGTGAGAGTATTCGTCTTGCCGTGAGAGCATTCAAGAAAACTGTGAGAGCATTGGGAAGTGCTCGCGTGTACTACTGACGTAATCAAAAGAAGCAAAAGTACCCAGGTGCTGTGGGCGGAGTCACTCCATCCTAGCGTCTACGGAGGGGGAGAGAATCTCATGGCGGCCCAGGCGACCAGAGCATTGGCGAGTGCCCTCCGGACGTGAGCCACATCTCCTGGCGGTCCCAGAGAGTGGGACGGTCCTGCGGCGGAGCCTGGCGCGAAGGTTGTACTCTGGCGGTGCCGGACGCGCTGGACGCTCGTGGCGCAGAATACCCGCCAGGACGTAGGGGCTGCGCCCTGGGTAATAGGCGGGCTTGCTGATGCACCTGTTCATTTGTAGCTAATATTGGGTCGGGTACCGAATAAACAGTGCCCAAAATGCTCTTTAGATTTACTACCCATATATCGTCAGGTTAGTTATAGCAACACAATACCCTTGTCCACCCGTGGTCAACGTTGTGGTTTCCATTTGTAACGGGGGCAGCTTATCTATGTATCGCTAGAATCCGATAGAATAGCTGCGGCCGTGCAAGATAGAAATCAGGTGCAGATTTATTCAAAGATACTATCACTAGAACTCAATAATCTTTAATGGCTCTGCTACCGATAATAGGAGATGATTCTCATAATGAATATGATGATCAGTACCGTTGGGAGGGAATGATCCTGAGTACTTATACTCCAAAGGACTCTATTCTCTGCTCCTACTTCCTTACTAAGTTCCGGTGCTGCCTCCTAGCGGAAGGGAAGCAATACCATCGCTACCCCGCTTCTCTCTAAGCGTCAGCGAGTGCTCCTGGTTCCGAAGGCAACCACTCTTAGTCAAAGCCTTTGTAACACCTGCAGCCTTTGTTGCCACACAACTGGGACCCGCATGAATGAGTTGCCGCTCAGGTGTAAGCTTAATCTCTGCTGTAGAGCTTTCGCTTATTGTAGACTTCCCAGGCATAGTCCATTCCATTACTGGCGGACTTCCAATGCTCAGAGGATGTAGAGAATCGCAGAGCACTTAGAGCTTCACTCTGGCTGACCTTCTACTCATTGGCGAGGTATAGGTTCGTTAGTCGTTGCTCCCATGAGTAGATCCTTTTCCTAGCGCTCAGAATGTAGTTACTCTGACAGCTGGTAGCTAACCACACTGCCGGTACTTGCATGTCACCGTGCAACTGGCTTCTAACAATAACTCTCAGCATGTAACCGGGCCCTGTGTGTACTCATACATCAGACAGTTGAAATGGCTCCGTTACACTAGGCCCCTCTTCCAGGATCTTGGTCTCCGAGATCTATGATCTGTAACTGTTTTATTATCTGAAATGTTATATGACAAGAAACTCCCTTTGGTGTGGAAAGGAACGAGAATCTGAAGGAACTGCTACTGGCCTAGAGCCCTCTTGTCTCTGGGCATCTTAGGATACCTCATATGGAAATCCCGGAGGGCTTCTTCAGCACTCTTGCTGAGATGTTCCCAGGGCTCCCATTTAGCGTCCTCATTCTCATATCCTTCCCATAGCACCAAGTATTCCACCATTCCCCTCTTTTTGTTGACTCGGCTATCAGCTACTTCCCGGACGATCGAGTTCTGTTCTCCTGCAATTTCCTCGGGTGCCGGTGGGGGAACTCTTCTCTCAGGGTCTACTGGCGCTCTATAGGGTTCCAGGAGAGAGACATGAAAGACCGGGTGGATTCCCATTTGGGGAGGAAGGGAAAGCTTGTAGGCACAGGTACCAATGGCTTCTAAGACCTTGAAGGGTCCCATTTTCCTCTGATCCAATTTTCCCAATGGCCGCTTTGTTTGCACATTGCGCCGGTCTAGCATGACTTCATCTCCAGGCTTGATTTCAGGCGGTGCCAGGGCATGTGAAACATACCACCGGGCCATCCTTAGTCTAGCCTTTCCCAAGCTTGCATCCATAGCCTGCCAGATAGATTCCCATTGAGATACCATCACCTCGCTTGCTGGATTGTTCCATCCAACACCTTCCTTTGGGGCCGGCCAGTTGGTCCTGGGTTCATAACCATAGTTGGAATAGAAAGCCGATACTTTGGTAGACTCAGAGACCACCGAGCTATATGCATACTCTGCCAAAGGCAAGAGGTCCGCCCAGTCATCCTGTTGGTATGAACAATAACTCCGCAAGTAATGCTCCAGGGTCTGGTTGACTCTTTCTGTCTGGCGTCCGTTTGGGGATGGAAAGAAGTAGACATCTTCAGCTTCACATTGAGGAGGGTCATGAGAGATTGCCAAAAGTGAGAGATGAACCTGCTATCTCTGTCCGAGACTATGTCATCAGGTAGCCCGTGGAGTCTCCAGACTTCCTTCAAGAACAACTTAGCCAGATCTTCCGTTTTATTGAGTGTAGGAAGTGGGATGTAATGTGCCATCTTTGAGAAGCGGTCCACTATTACCCAGATCTTAGTAAACCCATTTGACTCCGGTAATCCCACAATAAAGTCCATAGAGATGGAAGTCCATGGCCGATAAGGTATCTCCAGTGGTTGGAGCATACCAAACTTCTTGTGTCTTGAGGTCTTATTCCTCTGGCAGCTGTCACAGCTCCGGACATATTCCTCAACATCCTTATCCATGTTGGGCCAAAAGAAGTTGTTTTTCACCCGTTCTAATGTCTTGAACTGGCTGAAATGGCCTGCCACTTTAGAGTCATGGGTATCGGTCAGGATATCCATCTGAAGCGTCTTGTCTTTGGGAATATACCATCCATTCTTGTAGAAGATGAGGCCGTCCTTGACAGACAAGTTCTGGTCCAAGTTTGGTTTCCTTTCAACCAGGGAGCGGTGCAGTTCCTGCCAGATTCCATCCTCTTTAGCTGCCGCAGATAGGCGCTCTAAGAATGTATTCTGCAATTGGTTCACTCTGACAGCCGCTAGCTTAACAGGATCCAAAACCAATTGACCTGGCCTAAAAAACATCTGTGGCTCTGGCCGCAGGGTTTCACTACCCTCTTCAGGGCGGTGATCCCAACGCCTTGATAGCACATCAGGTTTGCCATTCTTTTCTCCAGGTCTGCAGACAACTTTGAAATTGTAGCCTGCTAGGTCTTCGGACCATCTAGCTTGCCCCCTAGTGAGAACCTTGGTAGTGTTGAAGTACTCTAAGTTCTTGTGGTCTGTGAAAACCGTGATCTCATGCTCGCAACTTTTGAGCATATGCTCCCATTCCCAGAAAGAGGCTACAATAGCTCGCATTTCCTTATCATGGATATCATAGTTAATCTCAGCCGGGGAGAATTTCTTAGAATAGAAAGCTACCGGGTGTAGTTTCCCATCTTCCCCATACTGAGAGAGCACCGCTCCTTTGGCAAAGTCACTGGCATCAGTTTCAACCACAGTTCTTCTGCTAGGGTCGAAATGGAGAAGGTTTGGAGCGCTTGTGAATAGCCTCTTCAGTTCCTCAAATGCTTGTTCACAGGCTGCGGTCCAATACCATTTCTTCTCATTTTGCATGAGGTCGGTCAATGGTTTGCAAACTTTACTGAAGCCTTCAATGAAGCGGCGATAGAAGTTTGCAAATCCCAGGAAACCTTGCACTCCCTTAATGTTTCGGGGTACTGGCCATTCCTGAACTGCCTCCACCTTGTCCTCTGACATAGATACTCCCCTTTCCGAGATGTGATAGCCAAGGTATTCCACTTCTCGGACATGGAAGGATGTCTTGCTGATGGAGGCACACAGTTTTGCTTCTCTGAGCTTCTGTAGGACCTTCTCAACCAGCCTTTCATGCTCTTCCTCGGTCTCTGAGTAGATGAGGATGTCATCAATGTAGACAACAACTCCTTCATCCAGTAGTTCCTTTAGCACATCATTGATCATTGCCTGGAAGGCGGAAGGAGCGTTGCATAGACCAAATGACATCACATTATACTAATACAGTCCATAGCGGGTTCTGAAAGCAGTTTTCCACTCATGACCTTCTGCTATCCTGATCAAATTGAAGCCATTCTTCAGGTCTATCTTGGTGAAGATTTTGGCCTTAAACAACCTATCCCTGAGCTCGCTCATGATAGGCAGCGGGTACTTGTCCATGACAGTGACCTTGTTCAATCCTCTGTAATCAACACAAATTCGCCATGTCCCATCCTTCTTAGGTATGAACCATATGGGCGCCGCAGCTGGGCTGCTAGATCTGGAGATCTTTCCTAAAGACAACTCTTTGTCTAGGTACTCCCGGAGGGCCTTCAACTCTGGAGTGGAACATGGGTAAAGCGGGCCAAATGGGGGAGCGGTACCAGGCAAGAGATTGATCTTCAAATCATTCCGGGAGTGCGGAGGCAACTCCTGTATCTTCTCTTGACTGAATACATCAGCCCATTCCCTATAGCGGAGAGGTATCCTTTCAGCGATATCCTCTCCATCCTCATCATGCCATACTGAAGCGGCCAGTTGATATACTACATCTTCTTCTTCCATCATTTGGTATGAAGAGATGAGTTCAAACTTGATCGCCGCTGGGAGACAGCTCTGCTTGCAGTAGTCACTTCGCCAGCTTATAGTATTGAGTTCCCAATTGATGTCCGGGTTGTGTTTCCTTGCCCATGCAATTGGCAGGTAACCTGATATTCCTTCTTCCAAAGTAGCTGTAACGGAGCCATTTCAACCGTCTGGTGTATGAGTACACACCGGGCCCGCTTACATGCTGAGAGTTATTGTTAGAAGCCAGTTGCACAGTGACATGCAAGTACCGGCAGTGTGGTTGGCTACCAGCTGTCAGAGTAACTACATTCTGAGCGCTAGGAAGAGGATCTACTCATGGGAGCAATGACTGACGAGTCTGTGCCTCGCCAATGATTAGAAGGCCAGCCAGAGTGAAGCCCTGAGTGCTCGGCGATCCTCTACATCCTCTGAGCATTGGAAGTCCACCGGTAACGGAAGGGGTTATGCCTGGGAAGTCTACAATAAGCGAAAGCTCTACAGCAATAATTGAGCTTACACCTGAGCGGCAGGTCATTCATGCGGGTCCCAGTTGTGTGGCAACAAAGGCTGCACATGTTACAAAGGCTTTGACTAAGGGTGGTTGCCTTCGGAACCGGAAGCACTCGCTGACGCTTAGAGGGAAGTGGGGTAGCAATGGTATTGCTTCCCTTCCGCTAGAAGGCAGCACCGGAACTTAGTAAGGAAGTAGGAGCAGAGAATAGAGTCCTTTGGAGTATAAGTACTCAGGATGATTCCCGCCCTACTGTCCTGATCTTGATCTTTACCTAAAATTATCGGTAGCAGAGACCTTAAATATTATTGAGTTCTAGCGATAGTATCTTTGAATAAATCTGCACCTGATTTCTATCTTGCACGGCCGCATCTACTCTATTGGATTCTAGCGATACATAGATAGTGTGCCCCCGTTACAGATAATCTTTAGTGCTCAAATCACTTTCAGATTATTCTTCCTCCTACAACATGTCCGCCCTCCCGGCCCCCCAAGTGCCTCTTCAGATCGAATGGCAACCGGTAGCCTTAGAATTCCGAGAGGGTCAAGCACAGTTGATTCACAAGCCCAGGACGGCGCTCCAGTCCTACATCCCCGGATGTGAGCCCACCTGGCAAGACACCGATAAAGTCACCTTACAGGACTTTTTTGCTGAGTTGCAGCGCTATCTTAAGCACAGCCTGTAACAGGAAGTCATCAAGGCGGGCAATGCGCTAGCTTTGGTTCAAGAAAGACAAGAAGCTGAGGCAGTCTTGCTCAGGGATGCCTTTGGTTACATGCAGCAACAAGTCTCCTCAGTCCAAGCACAACTCCAGAGTTATGCTCAGAGAGATGACTTAGGAGCGGATGAGATGGAGGACATTGAATGGACAAACCCGGCGATGCCCCCAAACTTCCTGGAAGATATCCAGAGAGCCATCAATGGAGGAAGGCTCTCCATCGCCAGGATGCCCACACCAGTACCTGTCCCAAACCCCGCACCTCCACAGAACTCCAGGGCCTCGCCCAGAGCGGCCCTGAGAACCTTCCACCAAAGGGTGAACCCTTTTGCAGCATTTCCAGTCAGGTCCATCAGGCAGAGAACTCTTCCCCTGATGATGCCATCGGCCATTGGAGGCTCACCTCTGCCCCCCCAGAGAGCTCCAGCAAGCCCGCTGGCAGGTGGCCTAGCTAGGCCCCCCGACAACCTATAGGAGATGATGACTACTACTCCCAGACACCGGTTAGAGCTGGTCCCTCTGGGCTTCCTCCAGCCTGGGTGCGCCTGGGGTTATCCCCAGAATCCCACAGAGGCTCACCACCCCCGGAGTCACCTAGGAGGAACCTCCAGCCAGAGGGAAACCCTGGTGGAGAAAACCAGAACCCAGAACCAGTGGGTAATGGTGGAGGAGATGGAATTGTCCCCCCGGTTGGTGGCGCTCCCAACTCAGGAGGGGACTCAGATAGTTCAGACTCGGAGCCAGAGGATGGAGACAGAAGAGGATGGCGGAGGTACCTCAGGAAGAAGTTGGAGAAACAGCAGAAAGAGCTTCTGGCCTCTATTGCCCAGTTCATGAGACCTCCGGCCCCCTCACACCTCTCTGCTGCCTCCAGGGCCCGAGCACCCAAGGCACCCCCTCCGGCCAAGTTCAATGGCAAAGCAGACAATGTGGAGACCTTCATCCGGCAATGTGAGAACGTCTTCTCCATTGAGGGCCAGTCCTTTACCTCTGAAGAGGTCAGGATCCGATATGCTGGCAACCTGATGGAAGGAGATGCTCCGGTCAAGTGGTATGAAGCCTACCACAACTCCATTGACCAAGCCTCTGCCAACCGGATAGCTGGAATGCCTGTGGTGTTGGATGAGAGATGGAAGCGCTGGGATTCCTTTGTGGATGCTCTCAGAGCAGCCTTTGGTGAAGCCATCTCTAGGGATGATGCGGTAGCCCAATGGAACACCCTTACCCACACAGCCAAGGGAGGAATAGACTCCTTCTTGAATAGCATTATTCAGCTGATGCGGAAGACTGGCTATGAGAGTCAGTTAGTGGATGATAAGATCTTTAGTTCCCTCCTTCCAGACCTAGGCATGAGTTGGGCCCTCTTTACCCCCAAGCCGAAGTCCTTGATGGAGCGGATAGCTGCTCTAAGGGAGCTAGGACACACCCATGAGAGGTACCAGACGGTAGTAGCTGAGAAAGCACCCGCCAGGACCAAGAAGGATCCTCCTGCTGAGAAAGAACGGCACCCCAAGAGGAAGAGAGAAGCTGCAAGCTCCTCCAAACCTCAGAAGGAAGCCAGTTCTAAAGACAAAGCGGTGGAACTAAAGGGTATCCCGGGGGATATTCTAGAAGAAAGAAGGAAAGCAGAAGTATGCTTGAAGGTATGACCTTCCGGTACTCCCTATTGGTAGAGTGCATAGACTGACTTGTGCAATTGTGCGGCAAGTCCAGGCACAAATGGACCGATTGTTGGTCCAGGGAACCTACTGTAGTCCGAGTGGCAGCAGTGAGGGTACAAAAGCGGAAAAGAGGAATTGGCAAGCCCAATCCTCAGAAGAAGGCTAAAGTGACTGCTGTTGTAGCAGAGGAACCACTTGTTGTACTCCCAGAGATTACAGGAGATTTCGTTTTCCAGCCTGAGCAAGACTCGGACAATGAAATCATCTGGTAGAAAGTGTGTCTGTCTAGAGTCTAGTTTTACTAGTTTTCTTTTGGGTCTTGTTTCCTTATTTTCTTGAATAAATTATTGTGTTTTCCGCCTATTTGATTGTTTCCAAGCACTTTGAGGATGGGTTTATGACCCGAAACAGCTGGTCTGTAAATGCTCTGTCAAAGTTACATTTGCTACAAGACACTGCCGAACCGCTACCAGACTACCACACAATAAACTTGCTTTATCACCCCTTGGGAATAGAACCAAAGGATCTTTTGATCTGAGTAGTGCCCGTAGCTATTAGCAATGGAGAAAAGACAAAGAGAATCAAGCCCAGAATCCGCAAAGAAGCGAAGAAGGTTAGAAGAAAAGCTTCCATCCTTACCAGTACATGGCAAGAGGCCAATACTGAAATCAGGACTGTCATGGACGGTCAAGAATAAAGTTGAAGACGCCCAAGGAACATTCCTCTTTGACACCGGTTGTGCAGGAGCAATCCTCAGCTAGAGTTTTGTCAGGAAGCATGGACTCCCCTTAGTGCGGCGAGATCAACCCCTGACAATGTATGATGCTCAAGGAGATGTCATGATGGGCGGAGGAGAGTATTACACTCACCCAGTCCACATGAGCATGGGAGATCACAAGGAGACACTCCGATGGGAGGTGGCTACTTTGGAAGAAGGAATATCAGGTTACCTGCCAAATCCATGGGCGAGGAAGCACAACCCGGATATTAACTGGTAACTCAATACTATAAGCTGGAGAAGTGACTACTGCAAGCAGAACTGTCTCTCAGCGGCGATCAAGTTTGAACTCATCTCTTCATACCAAATGATGGAAGAAGAAGATGTAGTATATCAACTGGCCGCTTCAGTATGGCATGATGAGGATGGAGGGGATATCGCTGAAAGGATACCTCTCCGCTATAGGGAATGGGCTGATGTATTCAGTCAAGAGAAGATACCGGAGTTGCCTCCGCACTCCCGGAATGATTTGAAGATCAATCTCTTGCCTGGTACCGCTCCCCCATTTGGCCCGCTTTACCCATGTTCCACTCCAGAGTTGAAGGCCCTCCGGGAGTACCTAGACAAAGAGTTGTCTTTAGGAAAGATCCCCAGATCTAGCAGCCCAGCTGCGGCGCCCATATTGTTCATACCTAAGAAGGATGGGACATGGCGAATTTGTGTTGATTACAGAGGATTGAACAAGGTCACTGTCAAGGACAAGTACCCGCTGCCTATCATGAGCGAGCTCAGGGATAGGTTGTTTAAGGCCAAAATCTTCACCAAGATAGACCTGAAGAATGGCTTCAATTTGATCAGGATAGCAGAAGGTCATGAGTGGAAAACCACTTTCAGAACCCGCTATGGACTGTATCAGTATAATGTGATGCCATTTGGTATATGCAACGCCCCTTCCGCCTTCCAGGCAATGATCAATGATGTGCTAAAAGAGCTACTGGATGAAGGAGTTGTTGTCTATATTGACGACATCCTCATCTACTCAGAGACCGAGGAAGACCATGAAAGGCTGGTTGAGAAGGTCCTACAGAAGCTCAGAGAAGCAAAACTGTGTGCCTCCATCAGCAAGACATCCTTCCATGTCCGAGAAGTGGAATACCTTGGCTATCACATCTCGGAAAGGGGAGTATCTATGTCAGAGGACAAGGTGGAGGCAGTTCAGGAATGGCCAGTACCCCGAAACATTAAGGGAGTGCAAGGTTTCCTGGGATTTGCAAACTTCTATCGCCGCTTCATTGAAGGCTTCAGTAAAGTTTGCAAACCATTGACCGACCTCATGCAAAATGAGAAGAAATGGTATTGGACCGCAGCCTGTGAACAAGCATTTGAGGAACTGAAGAGGCTATTCACAAGCGCTCCAAACCTTCTCCATTTCGACCCTAGCAGAAGAACTGTGGTTGAAACTGATGCCAGTGACTTTGCCAAAGGAGCGGTGCTCTCTCAGTATGGGGAAGATGGGAAACTACACCCGGTAGCTTTCTATTCTAAGAAATTCTCCCCGGCTGAGATCAACTATGATATCCATGATAAGGAAATGCGAGCTATTGTAGCCTCTTTCTGGGAATGGGAGCATATGCTCAAAAGTTGCGAGCATGAGATCACGGTTTTCACAGACCACAAGAACTTAGAGTACTTCAACACTACCAAGGTTCTCACTAGGCGGCAAGCTAGATGGTCCGAAGACCTAGCAGGCTACAATTTCAAAGTTGTCTGCAGACCTGGAGAAAAGAATGGCAAACCTGATGTGCTATCAAGGCGTTGGGATCACCGCCCTGAAGAGGGTAGTGAAACCCTGCGGCCAGAGCCACAGATGTTTTTTAGGCCAGGTCAATTGGTTTTGGATCCTGTTAAGCTAGCGGCTGTCAGAGTGAACCAATTGCAGAATACATTCTTAGAGCGCCTATCTGCGGCAGCTAAAGAGGATGGAATCTGGCAGGAACTGCACCGCTCCCTGGTTGAAAGGAAACCAAACTTGGACCAGAACTTGTCTGTCAAGGACGGCCTCATCTTCTACAAGAATGGATGGTATATTCCCAAAGACAAGACGCTTCAGATGGATATCCTGACCGATACCCATGACTCTAAAGTGGCAGGCCATTTCAGCCAGTTCAAGACATTAGAACGGGTGAAAAACAACTTCTTTTGGCCCAACATGGATAAGGATGTTGAGGAATATGTCCGGAGCTGTGACAGCTGCCAGAGGAATAAGACCTCAAGACACAAGAAGTTTGGTATGCTCCAACCACTGGAGATACCTTATCGGCCATGGACTTCCATCTCTATGGACTTTATTGTGGGATTACCGGAGTCAAATGGGTTTACTAAGATCTGGGTAATAGTGGACCGCTTCTCAAAGATGGCACATTACATCCCACTTCCTACACTCAACAAGACGGAAGATTTGGTCAGGTTGTTCTTGAAGGAAGTCTGGAGACTCCATGGGTTACCTGATGACATAGTCTCGGACAGAGATAGCAGATTCATCTCTTACTTTTGGCAATCTCTCATGAGCCTCCTCAATGTGAAGCTGAAGATGTCCACTTCCTTCCATCCCCAAACGGACGGCCAGACAGAAAGAGTTAACCAGACCCTGGAACATTACTTGCGGAGTTATTGTTCATATCAACAGGATGACTGGGCGGACCTCTTGCCTTTGGCAGAGTACGCATATAACTCGGCGGTCTCTGAGTCTACCAAAGTATCGGCTTTCTATGCCAACTATGGATATGAACCCAGGACCAATTGGCCGGCCCCAAAGGAAGGTGTTGAATGGAACAATCCAGCAAGCGAGGTCATGGTATCTCAATGGGAATCTATCTGGCAGGCTATGAATGCAAGCTTAGGAAAGGCTAGATTAAGGATGGCCCGGTGGTATGATGCACATGCCCTGGCACCATCTGAAATCAAGCCTGGAGACGAAGTCATGCTAGACCGGCGCAATGTGCAAACAAAGCGGCCATTGGGAAAATTGGATCAGAAGAAAATGGGACCCTTCAAGGTCCTGGAAGCTATTGGTACCCGTGCCTACAAGCTCTCTCTTCCCCCGCAAATGGGAATCCATCCTGTCTTCCATGTTTCTCTCCTAGAACCCTATAGAGCGCCAATAGACCCTGAGAGAAGAGTTCCCCCGCCGGAACCTGAGGAAATTGCAGGAGAACAGAACTGGATCGTCCGAGAGGTAACTGATAGCCGAGTCAATAAGAAGAGGAGAAGGGTGGAATACTTGGTGCTATGGGAAGATTATGAGAATGAGGACATTACATGGGAACACTGGGAACATCTCAGGAAGAGTGCTGAAGAAGCCCTCCGGGACTTCCATATGAGTTATCCTAAAAAGCCCAGAGACCAGAGAGCTCTTGGCCAGTAGCGATTCCTTCAGATTCTCGTCCCCCTCCCTCACCAGAAGAAGCTTTTCTTTGTCACATAGCATAAGCAATAGATATAGGTTATAGATCTCGGAGACCAAGATCCTGGAAGAGGGGAGTAGTGTAACGGAGCCATTTCAACTGTCTGGTGTATGTGTACAGACTGGGCCCGCTTACATGCTGAGAGTTATTGTTAGAAGCCAGTTGCACAGTGACATGCAAGTACCGGCAGTGTGGTTAGCTACCAGCTGTCAGAGTAACTGTAACGGGGGCGGCCTATCTATGTATCGCTAGAATCCAATAGAACAGATGCGGCCGTGCAAGATAGAAATCAGGTGCAGAATTATTCAAAGACACTATCACTGGAACTCAATAATCTTTAAGGGCTCTGCTACCGATAAAATTCTAGGTCAAGATCAAGATCAGGATTTTGGACAGTTGGGCGGGAATGATCCTGAGTACTTATACTCCAAAGGACTCTATTCTCTGCTCCTACTTCCTTACTAAGTTCTAGTGCTGCCTTCTAGCGGAAGGGAAGCAATATCATCGCTACCCCGCTTCTCTCTAAGCGTCAGCGAGTGCTTCGGGTTCCGAAGGCAACCACCCTTAGTCAAAGCCTTTGTAACACCTGCAGCCTTTGTTGCCACACAACTGGGGCCTGCATGAATGAGCTGCCGCTCAGGTGTAAGCTTAATCATTGCTGTAAAGCTTTCGCTTATTGTAGACTTCCCAGGTATAGTCCCTTCCTGTAACGGCGGACTTCTAATGCTCAGAGGATGTAGAGGATCGCCGAGCCCTCAGAGCTTCACTCTGGCTGGCCTTCTAATCATTGGCGAGGCACAGACTCGTCAGTCATTGCTCCCATGAGTAGATCCTCTTCCTAGCGCTCAGAATGTAGTTACTCTGACAGCTGGTAGCCAACCACACTGCCGGTACTTGCATGTCACTGTGCAACTGGCTTCTAACAATAACTCTCAGCATGTAAACGGGCCCTGTGTGTACACATACACCAGACAGTTGAAGTGGCTCCGTTACAGTAACTACATTCTGCGCGCTAGGAAGAGGATCTACTCATGGGAGCAATGACTGACGAGTCTGTGCCTCGCCAATGATTAGAAGGCCAGCCAGAGTGAAGCCCTGAGTGCTCGGCGATCCTCTACATCCTCTGAGCATTGGAAGTCCGCCAGTAACGGAAGTGGTTATGCCTGGGAAGTCTACAATAAGCGAAAGCTCTACAGCAATGATTGAGCTTACACCTGAGCGGCAGCTCATTCATGCAGGCCCCAGTTGTGTGGCAACAAAGGCTGCAGGTGTTACAAAGGCTTTGACTAAGGGTGGTTGCCTTCGGAATCGGAAGCACTCGCTGACGCTTAGAGAGAAGCGGGGTAGCGATGGTATTGCTTCCCTTGCGCTAGAAGGCAGCACCGGAACTTAGCAAGGAAGTAGGAGCAGAGAATGGAGTCCTTTGGAGTATAAGTACTCAGGATCATTCCCGCCCAACTGTCCTGGCCCGGAATCTTCATCATTAGAATCATCTCCTATTATCGGTAGCAGAGCCCTTAAAGATTATTGAGTTCTAGCGATAGTATCTTTGAATAAATCTGCACCTGATTTCTATCTTGCACGGCCGAATCTATTCTATTGGATTCTAGCGATACATAGATAGTCGGCCCCCATTACACCAACTGAAGATACCATATCGTCGGAGCAACCGCGTCAATCCCGCGATGCAGATACTCCGGACGTTCAACCAAGATTTTATCTTCGACATGCACGGGTTGAATATTCTTCAGATTGCCCGGGACGGATTCTCCACATCGGATCTTGTGGGAACTCTCAAGGTATTGGAGCCGAATCTAAAGAGGAGCCTGCACCGCGCAAGGCGCGAGCTGGCCAATTCCCAGGACGATCCGGCAATTCGACTGGGGCTGATCGCACCCATGGGATATTTCCCAAAGGGGGAGCCTGTGGAGAAGCGCTTGGTCAAAACCCAGATAGATTTGACGGTCGTCAGAAACGTCGATATCCCGGGCAGCAGCAAATCTCTCGAGTTTTACATCCGGAGATACTTCATGAGGGAACTCAGGCGGGATTTTGATGAGATTCCCGAGGATATTGATTTCTGGCCTGTGACGACGTTCAGGCAGCTCAAGGTGCCCGTCCTTTTGCACAGCGCGAGCGACGAAACGACGGTGCACACTCTTCACACAACGGGAACGGCAAATTACAGGAGAGGGGAGGCCAGGAATGATTGGATCTGGTTCCGTCAAAAACCCGCTAACCTGGAGCCATTGCAGGGCCTTTGCCCGGCAACTCTACTGGCGGTGTTGAAGCTGACAGATCCGGGACGGAGAGAGGCAAGGCTGTTGGCGGCGATTTTCCCGCTGAAGCCCGACTTGAACGGTACGCCCAACGCCCACCACGGCTTGATAAGGGTATCTCGCTACATCAACGCTTTTGACGATATATGGGTGGTCAATATCAAGAGCATCCTGGGTGCCGCTCATTTTGTTCCCGAATCTACCTCACCTACAAATAACCGGTGGTTTATCAACACTACAATTGACCTGTCAACTTACGGGTCAATTTACTAACCTCGCTGGCATTTGACGATGGGCATTTGACGCTGGGCATTTGACGAGGGGCATTTGACGATGGGCATTAGACGATGGGCATTAGTCGGTGTTTGTTCAGATATTTGCCTAATGTACAGTTGAATTGACGCAGATAAAATCAAAGTTCCAGTTCAATGATGTTTTCATACAACTTAAACACTTCATTTATCTCAGTCGATAATACCATATCAACTCGGGGTAGGGAAGTGGGTGGGGTAGAGCACCGAGAAACGTTTCATGCACCGATTATGCGCCAAGAATGTTTCGTTTCGGGCCTGCGGGTGCGGAGGATCACTTTAACGCGTGGTAATATTCCCAATTTATGATCCTCTGTCGTTTTGACCGGGAGTCTATCTCCGCCATACCGAATATCATTACTCAATGGGGGAATTATGCTGTGTAAAATGACGAGACTTTTTTCGTCAACTTCCCAGGCAGTTTGACGGACAGCTTTGCTTTGAGGAACAACGAAAATGCAGAGCATCGTCGTCAACTTCCTAGGCAAAATGACTGAAAGTTTTACGTTGGGGAATGACGAGAGGGCTTCCTCGTCAACTTCTCGGGCAAATTAACGGGTAGTTTTACTTGGTAGAAACTTTACTTTGTAGGATAATTAGTAATTTATATTGGCTATATAAGACGGATTACATGTGTCGAGAACGTGAATACAGTGAAATGGGCTTTTTAGTGAGAAGGGGAGCCATCAAAATGCCCGGAAAAAAGACGAGCGCTCAAAATGCCCAGGAAAAAGACAGGGATTTTTTGTCAACAGACGAAACGCTCAAAACGCCCGGGAAAAAGACGAGCCGTGAAAATGACCGGAATAAGACGGGGAATTTGACGGGCCGGGTGCCAATTTTGACGGGAAAGACGACACATTTTGCCCAAAAGACGAATCTGTATGTCTGGACGTACAATTCGTCTTGGAGGACTTTTTTTTTGCTGATGTATGTCTAAGAACTCCCGTCTAATTCCCGTTCGTCTTCCCCGTTCACGATAATTCACCCTGCCCAGAACCTATCGTCAGATCTCCACCTGTCTGAGATCTCTTGTCTGGTGTTAATGTCGTCAGTATCATTATAAAAAACTCAGTACGATGTCCAACCTTGCTTCGGTAGGTTGATCCGTATGTCGATAGATCGATCGTACTATTGAAAGACAATCTATTATTCGTAGATGACGTCGTCCCAGGCACCAAATGAGTGGGGCCCAAAATGCTTTTTATGTTTACTACCCATATGTCGTCAGGAGAGCTTGAGCAGCGTGATACCCTTATTAGCCCGTAGTCGACTTTGGGGTTTTCATTGAAGTCTGGCTTCAAAGATCGTATTGCAGCCAGAAGTCTGGGCCCCGTACGTCCCGAGTCCCTGAGATTAAAGACAGCAAGCAGTCTTGCTGGGCATAAACCCTGCAAAGCCTCTAGGCCAGCTGGCTTTTGATGAAACCAGACCCAATCGTTACGCACATTTCCCAGTCTGTAACCTGACGTTCCCGTCGTACGAAGTGTGTGAATTGTCTTCTCATCACCCTCGCAGTGCAAAATGACGGGTACGTTGAGTTGCTTGAATGTGTTTACCCACTAGCTATCGATGTCTTCGGGAATATCTTCGTATCCAAGGCATAGCTCACTCCTGAAATACCACCGGATGTAATACCCTAATCTCTTTGTAGCACCTACGATATCTACACTACCGACATTTTTTAATTTGACCGGGCATTGGACCCACCTCTTCTGCAATCTGATGTCGCTTGGTAAATGGACCAATGGCGCGATACCCTGCGCTTGAAACGCCGGGTCGTCCTGAGTGTCTCTAAGATCCCATCTTGCAGCTTGCATCCTCCTCCTCAGACGTGGCTCTAAGACGTCCAGATTGCCGACAAGGCCAGTGGTCAAAAAACCATCCCGGGCAATTTGTAGAAGATTTAATTCGCAAATGGAAAACGTATAATCACTGTTAGACGTCCGAAGTATCTGCATCGCGGGATCGAAGTGATTGCTCTGACGATACAGTATTTTGATCTGATCCCTGTGTGCTGACTCGCAAGACTCCGTCGGATAGTCCGGAATGTTCCCGAATTGTAACGGGGGCGGACTATCTATGTATCGCTAGAATCCAATAGAGTAGATGCGGCCGTGCAAGATAGAAATCAGGTGCAGATTTATTCAAAGATACTATTGCTAGAACTCAATAATCTTTAAGGGCTCTGCTACCGATAATTCTAGGTAAAGATGAAGATGAGGATTCGGACAGTTGGGCCGGAATGATCCTGAGTACCTATACTCCAAAGGACTCTATTCCCTGCTCCTACTTCCTTACTAAGTTCCGGTGTTGCCTCCTAGCGGAAAGAAAGCAATACCATCGCTACCCCGCTTCTCTCTAAGCGTCAGCGAATGCTTCCGGTTCCGAAGGCAACCACCCTTAGTTAAAGCCTTTGTAACACCTGCAGCCTTTGTTGCCACACAACTGGGGCCTGCGTGAATGAGCTGCCGCTCAGGTGTAAGCTTAATCATTGCTGTAGAGCTTTCGCTTATTGTAGACTTCCCAGGCATAATCCCTTCCGTTACCGGCGGACTTCCAATGCTCAGAGGATGTAGAGGATCGCCGAGCACTCAGAGCTTCACTCTGGCTGGCCTTCTAATCATTGGCGAGGCACCGACTCGTCAGTCATTGCTCCCATGAGTAGATCCTCTTCCTAGCGCTCAGAATGTAGTTACTCTGACAGCTGGTAGCTAACCACACCGCCGGTACTTGCATGTCACTGTGCAACTGGCTTCTAACAATAACTCTCAGCATGTAACCGGGCCCTGTATGTACTCATACACCAGACAGTTGAAATGGCTCCGTTACACGAATTCATGAATGTGCTCTGCAAAATGGTCCATGAGGTTTATTTTAGGGAAGTTGAAGTGGGATTCTGCTCGCAAGATCTCATCGGTTTCCGCCTGGACATTTAGCCTTTGGTTTGTGATAACCCTTCGTCTTTGACCTAAAGACTCGTTTAGGCCTGCTAACTGTAACGGGGGTGCTATGATGGTGCACGACCGTGACTTCGATCAGGTAGAAATGATAAAAAGGGAATGACAAGTTATGATTGGACTCGTTCGATGGAAAGATAGAGTTTATTGGTTTGATCGTTATTTGTAGTCTAGAAACTTAATAACTTTAAGGGGTCTCTTCGCTAGTCAAGATTCCCTTACCCCCAAAGGCCAACCTGGGGCAACCGAGTTCTTTTATCGAAGTTCCGCGCCCTTATTCAGGTTCTCCTTCTCCCTGGCCCTCCGCCTCTCCATAGTCAGGAACACAGCTACTATTTTCTATTAGGGGGGAGAGAAGAGTTGCTGCCGCACCGCGGGCGAATTTTCGTCCAAGTCAAATCATGCAATCTCTGCCAAGAACGGGTCGGGATTCTAGGAACTAGCGGAAACAGCTGATCAGACAGCAATTGCTTATTCAGAGTATTTAGAATAGATTTGGGTATTTGTAAAGCGAAGGTTTGCTTTGGTAGCTTGGGTCGTACTCTTACTCCCCCCAAAGATAGACCGGGCTGAAACAGGAGGGTTCCGGCGGTTCGACGCTCCGGAGATTATTTTTGGGGGTCTAAAACGTGTTTATTTTGTAGTGTTTCCTCAACTCCGTAATGCGTTGATTCAACCACCTCAAATGGACTGGAGCATCGTCAGTATCCTTTCTGACGTGGCAAAGCGTATTTTCCGGGCATCAGTTGCAAAGTTATTGCACCTCAAAGGTTGACTGCCAAGATAGGGTAACTTATGTTTGGGGTTACCCTTTCTTATTTGGCAGGCTCGTCCTTCTGCTCTAGTTTTGGTCCAGTCGCATAGAGTGACTTGTAAGACTTCTTGCTCTCCAGGATCCCTACCCTCCATACCAATAGAGATAGGGTCTCATCTGCACTTGTCTTCACCCATCGATGAAGAACAAGCTACGGTTACCCTAGGGCCGTATGGCTTGACTGGTAGTACAGGTACTCTTGTAACAGCGCTACTGAGGCCCTGTTACACCAACTCAATATCATATTCCTCGCGCAATTCCCTCCGTCGTTCTGCCACAAGTCTGTCAGTCTCTCTAGTCGCGCGATATTTCCTGAAGATATCCTTCAAGTTCGTCCTATGGAAAGCAATGAGATAGCTTTCCAACATGTCTATCATCAACTCGTTATGAGACCCATATTGGATGACTAGTCCCCAGTCGACCAATGCCCGTACGCATTGAAATGTTTTCTTGAATGGCTCTGCCTGGGTAGAAGAAAGATTTCTGAGGGCAGACACCAGGGCTGGTAGGATTGTTTTCTGAAAGTTGGGCATCTCTTTCCCCTGACATTGACTGACCGCTTGATAAGGCTTCGTCGGTGGGGTAAATCTTGGGTAAGGTGGCATGCTCGTCCATAAGGCGTTGAATTCATCCAACCGACTATGGTCCTTGAGGAAGTCCCCCAGCCACTCAATAAGATTTTTCAGGATTCCCAAGTATACAACGTGCTTCATGTGTGCCTTATATATGTGGTAGGCTCATCAGCAAGCTAGCATCCACCTCCGGGGGATTGTCCCTTTTTCCAGAGGTTGATGCCAAGACAACTAGTCTCCCTACCCCTCCTATATCTCCTCACCACCTCGCCTAACCCGTTGAGCCTGCGGAGTAACCTGGCACTCTCTGGAGAACTCTCCGCCTCAATTTCTCCTCTTGAGTCTCTCCCGCTTCCTCTTTAACCAGGCTTCTCGAGTGTAACAGAGCCATTTCAACTGTCTGGTGTATGTGTACATACAGGGCCCGGTTACATTCTAAGAGTTATTGATAGAACCCAGTTGCATAGTGACATGCAAGTGCCGGCAGTGTAGTTAGCTACCAGCTGTCAGAGTAACTACATTCTGAGCGCTAGGAAGAGGATCTATTCATGGGAGTAATGACTGACGAGTCTATGCCTCGCCAATGACTAGAAGGCCAGCCAGAGTGAAGCTCTGAGTGCTCAGTGATCCTCTACATCCTCTGAGAATTGGAAGTCCGCCGGTAGTGGAAGGGACTATGCCTGGGAAGTCTACAATAAGTGAAAGCTGTACAGCAATGATTGAGCTTACACCTGAGCGGCAGCTCATTCATGCAGGCCCCAGTTGTGTGGCAACAAAGGCTGCAGGTGTTACAAAGGCTTTAACTAAGGGTGGTTGCCTTCGGAACCGGAAGCACTCGCTGACGCTTAGAGAGAAGCGGGGTAGTGATGGTATTGCTTCCCTTCCGCTAGAAGGCAGCACCGGAACTTAGCAAGGAAGTAGGAGTAGAGAATAGAGTCCTTTGGAGTATAAGTACTCACGATCATACCCGCCCAACTGTCCTGGCCCGGAATCTTCATCATTAGAATCATCTCCTATTATCGGTAGCAGAGCCCTTAAAGATTATTGAGTTCTAGCGATAGTATCTTTGAATAAATCTGCACCTGATTTCTATCTTGCACGGCCGCATCTATTCTTGTGGATTCTAGCGATACATAGAAAGGACAGCCCCCGTTATAGGGTTCTGGCGATACGTGGAAAGACTGGCCCCGTTAGTGATAATCTTTAGTGCTCAAGTCACCTTCAGATTATTCTCCCTCTTACAACATGTCCGCTCTCCCAGCTCCCCAAGTGACTCTTCAGATTGAATGGCAACCGGCAGCCTTAAGATTCCGAGAGAGTCAGACACAGTTGATCCACAAGCCCAGGACGGCGCTCCAATCCTACATCCCCGGATGTGAGCCCACCTGGCAAGATACCGACGAAGTCACCCTACAGGACTTCTTTGCGGAGTTGCAGCGCTACCTTCAGCACAGCCTCCAAGAGGAAGTCATCAAGGCCGGTAATGCGCTAGCCTTGCTGCAAGAAAGACAAGAAGCGGAGTCAGTCCTACTCAGGGATGCCTTTGGCCGCATGCGAGACCAAGTCTCCTCAGTCCAGGCACAACTCCAGAGTTATGCCCAGAGAGATGACTTAGGAGCGGATGAGATGGAAGACATTGAGTGGACAAGCCCTGCGATGCCCCCTAACTTCCTGGAGGAGATGGAATTGTCCCCCCGGTTGGTGGCGCTCCCAACGCAGGAGGGGACTCAGACAGTTCAGACTCGGAGCCTGAGGATGGAGATAGAAGAGGATGGCGGAGATACCTCAGGAAGAAGTTGGAGAAACAATAGAAAGAACTCCTGGCCTCCATGGCACAGTTCATGAGACCTCCGGCCCCCTCACACCCCTCTGCTGCTTTATAATGGCAATAGTATATCTTGATTGGAGAGATATATTGGATCGCGAAGAAAAGATACTGCGCAGTTGGACTAGGATTTGTAATGGGTTTTCTGTTATGTTCTTTTGGTTTCCGTTACGCAAGGCATTAGTCATCAACGGACTAGGAGTTGGATATATAAGGAGGCGTTGTCTCGTGCCTTTTCATGTTATCCTTCCTTTCCTCTTTTCCTCATGCAATCTTTGTATTTACTCCATGAATACTACCTTCTATTTTACACCTGGTCACAGGGTTCAACCGGTATGTCATACCAGGTAGAGCCGCCCCATAGTCCATAGTCAAGAATACCTATCGTTACGTCTTCGCTTCGGTTGTATTCCCTGGCACTATAGTCCCTACGCCCATAGATTCCCGTTACATTAGGTTGCATTCTCTATCGCCAACCAATACAATACTATAGTTTATAATGTCGGAACACGTTCCTATCGATTACCAGCAACTAAGCGACACCCTTCAAACCTTCTTTCAAGAACACCCACAGGTTGATAACACTGTCGGAATAGCAGCTTATGCAGTTCTTCAACGGGCCCAACATGGTCTTGCTCAGTATGCTACGGACTTACAGGAGGTGGAGAGGGAGGCTGGAAATGCAAGAGAGATGTTTGAGCGAGACCTTGTTCCTGCTCGAGCTCAACGGGTCGCTGTGGAAGTGATTGCCCCTGATGAAGAACCAATTGGTGGCGATGATGCCCCACCTGTGTCTCCAGTAACACTTGTCACGACTACTACCCAACGGTCGGAAAAGCTCCCAGTGTAACGGAGCCATTTCAACTGTCTGGTGTATGAGTACACACAGGGCCCGGTTACATGCTGAGAGTTATTGTTAGAAGCCAGTTGCACAGTGACATGCAAGTACCGGCAGTGTGGTTAGCTACCAACTGTCAGAGTAACTACATTCTGAGCGCTAGGAAGAGGATCTACTCATGGGAGCAATGACTGACGAGTCTGTGCCTAGCCAATGATTAGAAGGCTAGCCAGAGTGAAGCTCTGAGTGCTCAGCGATCCTCCACATCCTCTGAGCATTGGAAGTCCGCCAGCAGTGGAAGAGACTATGCCTGGGAAGTCTACAATAAGCGGAAGCTCTACAGCAATGATTAAGCTTACACCTGAGCGGCAGCTCATTCATGCAGGCCCCTAGTTGTGTGGCAACAAAGGCTGCAGGTGTTACAAATGCTTTGACTAAGGGTGGTTGCCTTCGGAATCGGAAGCACTCGCTGACGCTTAGAGAGAAGCGGGGTAGCGATGGTATTGCTTCCCTTCCACTAGGAGGCAGCACCGGAACTTAGTAAGGAAGTAGGAGCAGAGAATAGAATCCTTTGGAGTATAAGTACTCAGGATCATTCCCGCCCAACTGACCTGATCCTCATCTTCGAGCAGACCATTATCGGTAGCAGAGCCCTTAAAGATTATTGAGTTCTAGCGATAGTATCTTTGAATAAATCTGCACCTGATTTCTATCTTGCACGGCCGCATCTATTCTATTGGATTCTAGCGATACATAGATAGGCTGCCCCCGTTACACCCAGATCCTGAGGTGTTTCAGGGAGATCGCGATCGAGAAAGATTACACCTATTCAAGCAACAGATGAGGATTAAGCTATTGGGAAATGCCGACCGGTTCCCCACACTACAATCTAAGCTATCCTATGCATTCAGTCGACTGGAGGGTGTCGCCGCCAATCAGTTTTTACAATACATCGGGGAAGAGGGCATTGCTTTGCCTTCCATGTTACGGTTCTATGAAATGCTAGATACTGCGTTCGGGGACCCTGAACGAATGCGTACGGCTAGGAGGAATCTCAGGAACATCCGCCAACGAAATAGAACCTTTGCTGATTATTTCGCTGAATTTCAAAGGTACGCTGCCGAGTCAGGGATGGATGAAGTCTCTCGGATGAAGCTTTAATGGAGGGCATTAATGGGGAACTCGACGAATCAATGATACATCATGAGACTCCTGCGACGGTAGATGCATGTGTGACGCTCTTGCAACGGTTGGATAATCGCCGTTGGGCAGCAGAAGCTAAGTGAGGAAGTAAAAAGCCTTAGAATACTACTACTGCTCCGGCCCCATGTCCCCCGCCAGCGAATCCTGCCCCTGCTCCCCGTGCAGTTGCCCCAGTTGCCAATGTACCTAATACTGAGAACCATCCCTCATTCCGCCTGGGAGGTAATGTACCGATGGATCTGTTTGGGGGACGTCGTCGCCATACCCCTACCGAAAGAAACGCCCGCTTAGCTGAGGGCCGCTATTTCTATTGCGGAGGAGTTGGACACATGGTTAGAGATTTCCCCCAAGCAAGGGCAACTGGGAACCAACCAAGGAGACCGGTAATGAGGGGAGTGGCATTGAGAGTAGAGGAAAACGATGGAAGTAATAACAAGTCGGCAAAAGATTTGTCTCTGCACTAAGTGGCTTAGCCCAGGGACCATTTAAGGATTTTCTGAAATGCATATTTCTGGTTTTTAGGTATCAGAGGAGGAAATGGATGGGAACTAATTTGTAGTAACTTGTTCAATTTCACAGAATAAAAATACTTTTGTACCCACCTCCGCCCTTATTGATACTGGAGCATCAGGATATGCTTTCATTGATGAATCTTTTGCACGCCATAACAATCTCACCATGACCCCACTCAAAATACCTCGCCACGTAGACGTTATAGATGGCAGACCTATCAAGTCAGGAAAGATTACCCATATTGTTGATGTCTCGCTAGACATTCATGGCCATCGAGAGACTGCGTCATGTTTTGTGACAAAGTTCGGACATTATCCGATTGTGATGAGAATACCTTGGATGCGACGCCATGACGTTACGATTCGACCAAAGGAGAATTTGCTTATTTTTGACTCTCGAAGCTGCTGTCAACATTGTTTGCTTAGTGGAACTGCAATTACGGTTCATGGCATATCGATTTCCCTACCGGAAACTCATACCGTTACCGTTTCAGCGACTGAGAAATCGACCATCGATATTGAACAACTGATACCGAAAAAGTTCCATCGCTATATCCACATGTTTGAAGAATATGATGCTTCAATCCTTCCACCACATCGACCGTTTCATGATATGAAAATAGTACTAGAAGAATGCAAACAACCACCATGGGGACCAATATATGCTCTATCCCAAATTGAGTTGAAGGCACTCTGGGATTACCTTCAAGAAAATCTACCCAAGGGTATTATCCGTCATAGTGAATCGCCAGCGGGAGCGCCTATACTATGTGTTAAAAAAGTTAATGAAACTCTTCGTTTATGTGTCGACTATTGGGGCCTTAATGCAATTACAATTAAGAATCGTTACCCATTGCCGTTATTGAAGGAAACCTTGTCTAAATTGTCGAAAGCAAAATATTATACCAAGTTGGATTTACGTTGGGGATATAATCAGGTTAGGATAGCGGAAGGAGACGAATGGAAAACGGCATTCCGGACTGGATATGGACATTTTGAATATACGGTAATGCCCTTTGGATTAGCGAATGCTCCTGCTACATTTCAATATTGGATCAATGACATCCTACGTCCCTATCTCGATCAATTCGTGACGGCTTCTTTAGATGATATCCTTATCTATTCCGAGTCCCTTGCAGAACACAAGGATCATATCCGAAAAGTTCTAAAAGTACTTGGTGAAAATCATGTTCATCTCAAACCCAAAAAATGCGAATCCATGGTTCAAGAAACAAAATACTTTGGCCTAATCCTTACCCCGAATGGCAACAAGATGGATCCGAAGAAGGTTATTGATGTTCTAGAATGGTCCACACCGACGAATCT
Organism: Morchella importuna; assembly: GCF_003444635.1. NCBI lineage: Eukaryota > Fungi > Ascomycota > Pezizomycetes > Pezizales > Morchellaceae > Morchella > Morchella importuna. The sequence goes on along the minus strand of NW_025763470.1, from coordinate 22,691 downwards.
TCATGATGTTCAGGTATTTTTGGGATTTGCAAACTTTTATCGACAGTTCATTTTAGGATATTCAAGGATTATTGCCCCGCTTACAGCTCTAACGAAGAAAAATGTTAAATTCGAATGGACAGATGAAAGGGAGGAAGCATTTCAAACCTTAAAAAAGTTGTTCACAACAGCACCTATACTAGTTCATTTCAACCCAAATCGAAAGATTGTGGTAGAAACTGAAGCATCCGACTATGTTTCGGCAGGAATTCTCTCGCAACGTGATAATGAAGGAGTTTTACATCCGGTCGCTTTCTTTTCCAAGAAACATTCCCCTGCGGAATGTAACTATGAAATTTATGACAAAGAACTTCTAGCAGTTGTGCGATGTTTTGAAGAGTGTTGACATCATCTGGAAGGAGCACAATTTCCTATTGAAGTTTTCAGCGAGCATCGAAATCTAGAGTATTTCATGACGACAAAATTATTAAACCGCCGACAAGCTCGTTGGTCTGAATTCCTTTCACGTTTCTATTTCGTTATAAAATTTCGACCGGGGAAACAAGGAGAGAAACCAGATGCATTGACTAGAAAGTTAGGTGACCTAAGTAAAGAGGGGGATGAACGGTTAACACATCAGAGCCAAGTGGTTCTGAAGCGAAAAAATTTGGATGCAAAGCTAAGTTTGTTCGCCAAATGAATCCACTGAAGGAATGCCCACTGTGGAGGAATTATTTTCAAAAGCTTACCAAGTCAATAGTTTCCCAAACGGAATCCTCGTTATGCTTCGGAGGGACGTTCGCCATTCAAATGAAATTTAACTTGCCGAATGTACTGAAGACAACAAAGGTAGTCAATTGTATCGAGGCGCACTCTACGTACCAAATGACAATAACCTCCGGCTGAGGCTCCTAAAAGAATATAATGAGAAACCATCGGCGGGCTATCCGGGTAGAGCAAAGACATTGAAACTCTTAAGTCGGGAATATTATTGGCCTCAAATGCGAAAGTATATCGATCGATATGTCAGGAATTGCAATGTGTGTGTCCGTTGCAAGGCACCACGCAGTGCGCCTTACGGAGTACTTCGCACTATGCCAATACCCGATGGACCATGGACGGATGTCTCGATGGATTTTGTTACTGATCTCCCTGAGAGTGATAGATATAATGCGATCCTAGTTGTTGTTGATAGATTAACCAAAATGCGACATCTAATACCAATGACTAAAGAGGTAGATTCAAAGGAAGTAGCGAGGCTATATATCGTTAATGTTTGGAAGCTACATGGACTACCCTGTAACGGGGGCAGCCAATCTATGTATCGCTAGAATCCAATCAAATAGATGCGGCCGTGCAAGATAGAAATCAGGTACAGATTTAGTCAAAGATACTATCGCTAGAACTCAATAATCTTTAAGGTCTCTGCTACCGATGAGGTCAAGATTCTTGGACAGTTGTGCGCGAATGATCCTGAGTACTGATACTCCAAAGGATTCTATTCTCTGCTCCTACTTCCTTACTAAGTTCCGGTGCTGCCTTCTAGGGGAAAGGAAACAATTCCATCGCTACCCCGTTTCTCTCTAACCGTCAGCGAGTGCTCCTGGTTCCGAAGGCAACCACCCTTAGTCAAAGCCTTTGTAACACCTGCAGCCTTTGTTGCCACACAACTGGGGCCTTCATGAATGAGCTGCCGCTCATGTGTAAGCTTTAATCATTGCTGTAGGGCTTTTGCTTATTGTAGACTTCCCAGGCATAGTCCCTTCCACTGCCGGTGGACTTCCAATGCTCAGAGAGTATAGAGGATCGCCAAGCACACAGAGCTTCACTCTGGCTGGCCTTCTAATCATTGGCGAGGTACAGACTCGTCAGTCATTGCTCCCATGAGTAGATCCTCTTCCTAGCGCTCAGAATGTAGTTACTCTGACAGCTGGTAGCTAACCACGCTGCCGGTACTTGCATGTCACTGTGCAACTGGCTTCTAACAATAACTCTCAGAATGTAAGAGGGCCCTGTGTGTACTCATACACCAGACAGTTGAAATGGCTCCGTTACACTACTCCGCTCTTCTAGGATCTTGGTCTCCGGGTTCTATAATCTATATCCATTGCTATGCTATCTGATAAAGCAACTTCTTTGGTGGCGAAGGGGACAAGAAATGGAAGGAATGCTACTGGCCCAGAGTCCTTTTGTCCTTTGGCTTCTTAGGATACCTCATGTGAAAATCCTGGAGGGCTTCTTCAGCACTCTTTCTGAGATGTTCCCAGAGTTCCCATGTAGCGTCCTCATTCTCATAACCTTCCCATAGCACCAGGTATTCCACCCTTCTCCTCTTCTTATTGACTCAGCTATCAGCTACTTCCCGGACGATCCAGTTCTGTTCTCCTGCAATTTCGTCAGGTTCCGGTGGGGGAGCTCTTCTCTCAGGGTCTACTGGCGCTCTATCAGGTTCCTGTAACAGAGCCACAGTATAGCTGTTACAAAAGTACCTGTTCTACCAGTCAAGCCATACGACCATAGGGTAATCACCGCTTGTTCTTCATCGATGGGTGAAGATAAGGGCAGATGACCCCTACCTCTATTGGTATGAAGGGTAGGGATCCTGGCGAGCAAGAAGTCTTATAAGTCAAGCTAGGCGACTGGACCACAACTAGAGCAGAAGGACGAGCATGCCAAATAAAAGAAGAGTAACCCCAAACATAAGTTACCCTACCTTGGAAGTCAATCTTTGAGGTGCAATAACTTTGCAACTGATGCCTGGAAAATACGCTTTACCACGTCAGAAAGAATACTGACGATGCTCCAGTCCATTTGAGGTGGTTGAATGAACGGATTGCGGAGTTGAGGAAACACTGCAAAATAAACACGTTTTAGACCCCAAAAATAACCCCCGGGGCGTCGAACCGCCGGAACCCTCCTGTTTCAGCCCGGTGCACCTTTGAGGGGGAGTAGGAGTACGACCCAAGCTATTAAAAGCAAACCTCGCTTTACAAAACACCAAATCTGTTCTAAAACAAATTGAATAAGCAATTGCTATCTGGTCGGTTGTTTCCGCTAGTTCTTAGGATCCCGACCAGCTCTTGGCAGAGATTGCGTGATTTGACTCGGGCGGAAGTTCGTCCGAGATGTGGCAGCAACTCCTCTCGCCCCTCATAGAAAAGGGTCGCGGTGTCCCCGGACTAGGGAGGCACGGACGGCCTAGAGAAAAAAAGCGGGAAAAAAGGGGCGGAACTTCGATAAAAAAAGTACTCGGTTGCCCCCAGTTTGAACTCGGGGAGTCATGGAATCTTTACTAGCGAGGAGACTCCTCAAAGTTATTAAGTTTCTAGACTACAAATACGATCAAACAAATAAACTCCATCTTTCGATCGAACGAGCCAAATGATAACCCATCGTTCCCCGTTTGCCATTTCCATTTTGATCGAAGTCACGGTCGTGCCCTATCCTAGCACCCCCGTTACAGTTCCAGGAGAGAGACATGGAAGACAGGGTGGATTCCCATTTGCGGGGGAAGAGAGAGCTTGTAGGCACGGGTACCAATAGCTTCTAAGACCTTGAAGTGTCCCATCATCTTCTGATCCAATTTTCCCAATGGCCGCTTTGTTTGCACATTGCGCCAGTCTAGCATGACTTCATCTCCAGGCTTGACTTCAGACAGTGCCAGGGCATGTGTATCATACCACCGGGCCATCCTTAGTCTGGCCTTTCCCAAGCTTGCATTCATAGCCTGCCAGATAGATTCCCATTGAGATACCATGACCTCGCTTGCTGGATTGTTCCATTCAACACCTTCCTTTGAGGCCGGCCAATTGGTCCTGTGCTCATATCCATAGTTGGTATAGAGAGCCGATACTTTGGTAGACTCAGAGACCGCCGAGTTATATGCATACTCTGCCAAAGGCAAGAGGTCCGCCCAGTCATCCTGTTGATATGAACAATAACTCCGCAAGTAATGCTCCAGGGTCTGGTTAACTCTTTCTGTCTGGCCGTCCGTTTGGGGATGGAAAGAAGTAGACATCTTCAGCTTCACATTGAGGAGGGTCATGAGAGATTGCCAAAAGTGAGAGATGAACCTGCTATCTCTGTCCGAGACATGTCATCAGGTAACCCGTGGAGTCTCCAGACTTCCTTCAAGAACAACTTAGCCAGATCTTCCGTTTTATTGAGTGTAGGAAGTGGGATGTAATGTGCCATCTTTGAGAAGCGGTCCACTATTACCCAGATCTTAGTAAACCCATTTGACTCCGGTAATCCCACAATAAAGTCCATAGAGATGGAAGTCCATGGCCGATAAGGTATCTCCAGTGGTTGGAGCATACAAAACTTCTTGTGTCTTGAGGTCTTATTCCTCTGGCAGCTGTCACAGCTCCGGACATATTCCTCAACATCCTTATCCATGTTGGGCCAAAAGAAGTTGTTTTTCACCCGTTCTAATGTCTTGAACTGGCTGAAATGGCCTGCCACTTTAGAGTCATGGGTATCGGTCAGGATATCCATCTGAAGCGTCTTGTCTTTGGGAATATACCATCCATTCTTGTAGAAGATGAGGCCGTCCTTGACAGACAAGTTCTGGTCCAAGTTTGGTTTCCTTTCAACCAGGGAGCGGTGCAGTTCCTGCCAGATTCCATCCTCTTTAGCTGCCGCAGATAGGCGCTCTAAGAATGTATTCTGCAATTGGTTCACTCTGACAGCCGCTAGCTTAACAGGATCCAAAACCAATTGACCTGGCTTAACAAGCATCTGTGGCTCCGGCCGCAAGGTTTCACTCCCCTCTTCAGGGCGGTGGTCCCAACGCCTTGATAGCACATCAGGTTTGCCATTCTTTTCTCCCGGTCTGTAGACAACTTTGAAATTGTAGCCTGCTAGGTCCTCAGACCATCTAGCTTGCCGCCTAGTGAGAACTTTGGTAGAGTTGAAGTACTCTAAGTTCTTGTGGTCTGTGAAAACCGTGATCTCATGCTCGCAACTGTTGAGAATATGCTCCCATTCCCGGAAAGAGGCTACAATAGCTCCCATTTCCTTATCATGAATGTCATAGTTGATCTCAGCTGGGGAGAATTTCTTAGAATAGAAAGCTACCGGGTGTAGTTTCCCATCTTCCCCATACTGAGAGAGCACCGCTCCTTTGGCAAAGTCACTGGCATCAGTTTCAAACCCCGTTCTTCTGCTAGGCTCAAAATGGAGAAGGATTGGAGCGCTTGTGAATAGCTTCTTGAGTTCCTCAAATGCTTGTTCACAGGCTGCGGTCCAATACCATTTCTTGTCATTTTGCATGAGGTCGGTCAGCGGTTTGCAAACTTTACCGAAGCCTTCAATGAAGCGGCGATAGAAGTTTGCAAATCCCAGGAAACCTTGCACTCCCTTAATGTTTTGGGGCACTGGCCATTCCTGAACCGCCTCCACCTTGTCTTCTGACATAGATACTTCCTGTTCCGAGATGTGATAGCCAAGGTACTCTACCTCTCGGACATGGAAGGATGTCTTACTGATGGAGGCACACAGTTTTGCTTCTCTGAGTTTCTGTAGAACATTCTCAACCAGCCTTTCATGCTCTTCCTCAGTCTCTGAGTAGATGAGAATGTCGTCGATATAGACAACCACTCCTTCATCCAGTAGTTCCTTTAGCATATCATTGATCATTGCCTGGAAGGCGGAAGGGGCATTGCATAGACCAAATGGCATCACATTATACTAATACAGTCCATAGCGGGTTCTGAAAGCAGTTTTCCACTCATGACCTTCTGCTATCCTGATCAAATTGAAGTCATTCTTCAGGTCTATCTTTGTGAAGATCTTGGCCTTGAACAACCTATCCCTGAGCTCGCTCATGATAGGCAGCGGGTACTTGTCTTTGACAGTGACCTTGTTCAAACCTCTGTAGTCAACACAAATTCGCCATGTACCATCCTTCTTAGTTATGAACAATATGGGCGCCGCTGCGGGGCTGCTAGATATGGAGATCTTACCCAAAGACAACTCTTTGTCTGGGTACTCTCGCAAGGCCTTCAATTCTGGAGCGGAACATGGGTATAGCGGGCCAAACGGGGGAGCGGTGCCAGGCAAGAGATTGATCATCAAATCATTTTTGGAGTGCAGAGGCAACTCTTGTATTTTCTCTTGACTGAATACATCAGCACATTCCATATAGCGGAGAGGTATCCTTTCGGTGACATTTCCTCCGTCCTCATCATGCCATACTGAAGCAGCCAGTTGATATACTATATCTTCTTCGTCCATCATTTGGTATGAAGAGATGAGTTCAAACTTGACCGCTGCTGGAAAACAATTCTGATTGCAGTAGTCACTTCGCCACCCTATGGTATTGAGTTCCCAATTGATATCCGGGTTATGCTTTCTTACCCAAGCAATTGGCAAGTATCCGGATACTCCTTCTTCCAAAGTAGCCAACTCCCAACGGAGTGTCTCCCTATAATCTCACATGCTCATGTGGACTGGGTGAGTGAAATATTCTCCTCCGCCTATCATGACATCTCCTTGAGCATCATACAATGTCAGAGGTTGATCTCGCCGCACTAAGGGAACTCCATGCTTCCTGACAAAACTCTGGTTGAGGATTGCTCCTGTACAACCGGTGTCAAAGAGGAATGTCCCTTGGGCATGTTCAACTTTATTCTTTACCGTCCACGACAGTCCTGCCTTCAGTATCAGCCTCTTACCATGTACTGGTAAGGATGGAAGCTTTTCGTCCAACCTCCTTCGCTTCTGTTCGGGTTCTGGGCTTGATTCTCTTTGTCTTTTTTCCATTCCTAATAGCTGCGGGCACTACCAAGATCAAATGATCCTTTGGTTCTATTCCCAAGGGATAATAGAGCAAATATATTATGTGGTAGTCTAGTAGCGGTCGGAAGTGTCTTGTAGCAAATGTTACTTTGGCAGAACACTTACAGACCAGCTGTTTCAGGTCATAAACCCATCCTCAGAGTGCTTGGAAACAATCAAATAGGCGAAACACAATCAGAAATTTATTCAAGAGAAACAAGGAAAGAACCGAGACACCAAAGGAAGACTAGTAAATATAGACTATAAACAGACACACTTTCTACCAGATGATTTCGTTGTCCGAGTCTTGCTCAGGCTGAAATACGAAATCTTCTGTAACTTCTGGGAGTACAATAAGGGGTTCCTCTGCTGTAACAGCAGCCACTTTAGCTTTCTTCTAAGGATTGTGCTTGCCATTTCCTCGTTTCCGCTTTTGTACCCTCACTGCTGCCACTCGGACTAAAGTAGGTTTCCTGGACCAACAATCGGTTCATTTGTGTCTGGACTTGCCACACTATTGCACAAGTCAGTCTATGCACTCTACTAATAGGGGGTACTGGAAGGTCATACCTTCAAGCATACTTCTGCCTTCCTTCTTTCTTCTAGAATATCCTCCGGGATACCCTTCAGTTCCACCGCTTTTGTCATTGGAACTTGCTTCCTTCTGAAGTTTCGAGGAGCTTGCAGCTTCTCTCTTCCTCTTGGGGTGCCGTTCCTTCTCAGCAGGAGGATCTTTCTTGGTCCTGGCGGGTGCTTTCTCAGCTACTACCGTCTGGTACCTCTCGTGGGTGTGTCCTAGCTCTCTTAGAGGAGCTATCTGCTCCATCAGAAACTTTGGCTTGGGGGTAAAGAGAGCCCAACTCATGCCTAGGTCAGGGAGGAGGGAACTGAGGATCTTATCATCCACTAACTGACCCTCATAGCCAGCCTCCCATATCAGCTGAATACAGGAGAAGCTCGCTAGAAGAATACTGCGAGTAAGAATAAACACCCTATAAGAATAGGAGTTTGTAGTCCCATGAATATATGTATGGTAAAATAAGAATAATGCCCATAAGGAATATTCTTGTGTGTTTTGATTGGGTTTCTTAGTGTATTCTCATAGAGTGGGAAGGGTTAGGGTTGTAAGAGAGGGTTGTAAGAAAGGGTAATTACATTCAAACCAGCGGAGTCCCAGACTACATGTATATAAACGTCACTTGCTCAACCGGTACCGTACCATGTAAACTTCAACAATCGACCATGGATAATACAAATACAGCACTAAGAAATGCCTTCACCGATACTGAGCGAAAGGAACTTTGTGAATGGGTAAATACTGAGAATGAAAAGAACGGATCTCGTCCAAAATGGCAATCCATTCAAAAGTGGTTTGCCGATACACACCATAATAAAATAATTTCGCAGTCTACAATTAGCAAAACCCTGAAGCGATCCTCTGATTTTTTAGAACAACAGCTAGCGCACCCACAGCAAAAGAAACATCGGGAGCCCAATTATCCAAAGTTAGATGAGGCTCTGTTTATATGGCATAAGAGTGTTCAGAAGCGGGTTCCTGTATCAGGCTTGATTTTAAAAGAGAAAGCGGCATTTTTTTTTTCCTACACTCTATCCAGGTAAGTGACATGAACACACCGACACTTCAAACACTGGCATAATTCTGACGGCTTAACTGGCAGATGAGTGTCCGCCAAAATTCTCAGATGGGTGGCTAGCAGCATGGAAGACTCGGAATGGAGTCAAAGAGTTCCGATTTCATGGCGAGTCAGGCAGTGCAGATATAGAGAACGGACAAGCAGAAATGGAGGAAATACGCTTAATCCTATCACAATATCATCTTCAAGATACATACAATATGGATGAAACCGGATACTACTTTGGAATGCAGCCCGATCGATCACTTGCCACAGAGCAATTGGAAGGTATCAAAAAAGACAAACGGCGAATTACAGTTGCTTTAACTTCAAATGGCACTGGTACTGACCGTATGCCCTTATGAATCATTCGAAAATCGGAAAATCCTCGTTGTTTTAAGAACATCAATCGTGCTTCACTTGGTTGCCATTATCGATTTAATAAAAAGGCATGGATGAAGTCAGATATTATGTGTGAATATCTTGCTTGGTTTGATAAAAAAATGGCTGGCCGGAAGGTGGTGCTTTGTTTGGACAATTTTTCAGCGCATGAGAAGGGAGTACGGGAAATGGGGGGAGATATAGGTCTTAAAAATACGAGGATAATCTGGTTACCTGCCAATACTACATCGAAATGGCAACCGATGGACCAAGGCATAATTCAAACATGGAAGGCTTATACTCGGCGACACTTTATCCGGTATCTAGTCAATCAAATCGACACCTTGAATTTACAATCTAATTTGAACGAGATACTTCCTCAGCCAACTATTCTTCAAGCCATTCGGTGGGGGGTGGAAGCGTGGAATTTTGATGTCAAACCTTCTACAATTTTCAATTGTTTTATAAAGAGTGGTATCAAATATATTGGACCAGTTCCGCCTCCACCCATTGAGGATCATGATAACTGCGATATGAACAACATAAGATCGGAGGTTCATACCTCCATTGATATTTTAAGAAATGCAAATCTCATTGGACTCGGACTTGAAGAGCCACTAGATATTGACGGATTTTTTAACCCTGAACGGGAAGCAATAGAGGATTCACCTGACATTCTAGAGGTAACTCATAGCTTTACCCGGGCCTCTATTCAAATTTATTAAATGTTTCTAATATGTGAATTTAAATAGAGCCAAATACTCGACTCCTTTCTGCCTGTATCAGAGTCCGCTGAACCTGACGAAGACAACAGTGACTTAATGCAAAAAATAGAGAGAAAGGTTACCATATCAGAAGCCATTGAAGCGTTAGAAACCCTCCAACTATTTGAAAGCCAACAGCCTGAAAAGGAGAGCTCTGCCGAGACTTCCATGTACTTGATTAAGTATAGGCGGGAGATGGAGGACAGAAAAACTCGGATTTTAGGGGATCAAGTTCAGCGCAAGATAACCTTATTCTTTAACACACTGGAACCATGTCAATGATAGTATATGGTCTTTTTGTATTCAATTAGATATAAGAATAAATATGCTATAAGAATATGATATTCCGGTCCCGTCCGTATTCTTATAGCGAGTTTCTCCTGTAATACTATTCAGGAAGGAGTCTATTCCTTCCTTAGCTGTATGGGTAAGGGCATTTCAATTGGCTACAGCGTCATCCCTAGAGATGGCTTCACCAAAGGCTGCTCTGAGAGCATCCACAAAGGAATCCCAGCACTTCCATCTCTCGTCCAGCACCACAGGCATCCCAGCTATCCGGTTGGCAGAAGCTTGGTCAATGGAGTTGTGATATGCCTCATACCACTTGACCGGAGCATCTCCTTCCATCAGGTTGCCAGCATAACGGATCCCAATCTCGTTGGAGGTAAAGGACTGGCTCTCGATGGAGAAAACATTCTCGCATTGCCGGACGAAGGTCTCCACATTGTCTGCTTTGCTGTTGAACTTGGTCGGAGAGGGTGCCTTGGGTTCTCGGGCCCTAGAGGCAGCGGAGGGATGTGAGGGGGCCAGAGACCTCATGAACTGGGCCATGGAGGCCAGAAGCTCTTTCTGTTGTTTCTCAAGCTTCTTCCTGAAGTATCCCCGCCATCCTTGCCTGTCTCCATACTCAGGCTCCGAGTCCGAACTCTCTGAGTCCCCTCCCGGGTTGGGAGCTCCAACAACCGGGGGGACTATACCATTTCCTCCACCATTACCAGCTGGTTCGGGGTTCTGGTTTTCTCCGCCTGGATTTCCTTCAGGCTGGGGGTTCCTCCTAGGTGACTCCGGAGTGGTGAGCCTCTGTGATATTCCCGGGATAACCCCTGGCGAACCCAGGCTGGGGGGAGCCCAGAGGCACCACTCCTGATTGGTGTCTGGGAGTAGTAGTCTTTGTCTCCAATAGGTTGTCGGGGGGCCTAGCTAGGCCACCTGCCAATGGGTGGCTGGGGCTCTCTGAGGAGGGAGAGGTGAACCTCCAATGGCCGATGGCATCATCAGGGGAAGAGTCCTCTGCCTGATAGACCTGACTGGAAATGCTGCAAAGGGGTTCACCCTTTGGTGGAAGGTTCTCAGGGCCGCTCCGGATGAGGCCCTGGAGTTCTACGGAGGAATGGGGTTGGGGACAGGTACTGGTGTGGGCATCCTGGCGATGGAGAGCCTTCCTCCATTGATGGCTCTCTGGATATCTTCCAAGAAGTTTGGGGGCATCGCCGGGTTTGTCCCCTCAATGTCCTCCATCTCATCTGCTCCTAAATCATCTCTCTGGGCATAACTCTGGAGTTGTGCCTGGACTGAGGAGACTTGTTCTGGCATGTAGCCGAAGGCATCCCTGAGCAGGACTGCCTCAGCTTCTTGTCTTTCTTGCACCAAGACTAGCGCATTGCTGGTGTAACGGAGCCATTTCAACTGTCTGGTGTATGAGTACACACAGGGCCCGGTTACATGCTGAGAGTTATTGTTAGAAGCCAGTTGCACAGTGACATGCAAGTACCGGCAGTGTGGTTAGCTACCAGCTGTCAGAGTAACTACATTCTGAGCGCTAGGAAGAGGATCTACTCATGGGAGCAATGACTGACGAGTCTGTGCCTCGCCAATGATTAGAAGGCCAGCCAGAGTGAAGCTCTGAGTGCTCGGCGATACTCTACATCCTCTGAGCATTGGAAGTCCGCCGGTAGTGGAAGGGACTATGCCTGGAAAGTCTACAATAAGCGAAAGCTCTACAGCAATGATTAAGCTTACACCTGAGCGGCAGCTCATTCATGCAGGCCCCTAGTTGTGTGGCAACAAAGGCTGCAGGTGTTACAAAGGCTTTGACTAAGGGTGGTTGCCTTCGGAATCGGAAGCACTCGCTGACGCTTAGAGAGAAGCGGGGTAGCGATGGTATTGCTTCCCTTCCACTAGGAGGCAGCACCGGAACTTAGTAAGGAAGTAGGAGCAGAGAATAGAATCCTTTGGAGTATAAGTACTCAGGATCATTCCCGCCCAACTGACCTGATCCTCATCTTCGAGCAGAGCATTATCGGTAGCAGAGCCCTTAAAGATTATTGAGTTCTAGCGATAGTATCTTTGAATAAATCTGCACCTGATTTCTATCTTGCACGGCCGCATCTATTCTATTGGATTCTAGCGATACATAGATAGGCTGCCCCCGTTACAGCTGGCCTTTATGACTTCGTGTTGCAGGCTGTGCTTGAGGTAGCGCTGCAATTCCGCAAAGAAGTCCTGTAGGGTGACTTTATTGGTATCTTGCCAGGTGGGCTCACATCCGGGAATGTAGGACTGGAGCGCCGTCCTGGGCTTGTGGATCAACTGTGTCTGACCCTCTTGGAATTCTAAGGCTGCCGGTTGCCATTCAATCTGAAGAGGCACTTGGGGAGCCGGGAGGGCGGACATGTTGTAAGAGGAAAGAATAATCTGAAGGTGATTTGAACTCTAAAGATTATCTGTAATAGGGACAGCTTCTTCCATGTATTGCTAGAATCCAATAGAATAGATGCGGCTGTGGAAGATAGAAATCAGGTGCAGATTTATTCAAAGATACTATCGCTAGAACTCAATAATCTTTAAGGGCTTTGCTACCGATGATGGTCAAGATGAAGACCAGGATCAGGACAGCTGGGTGGGAATGATCCTGAGTACTTCTACTCCAAAGGACTCTATTCTCTGCTCCTGCTTTCTTACTAAGTTCCAGCGATGACTTCTAGTGGCAAGGGAAGCAATACCATCGCTACCCCGCTTCTCTCTAAGCGTCAGCGAGTGCTCCCGGTTCCGAAGGCAACCACTCTTAGTCAAAGCCTTTGTAACACCTGCAGCCTTTGTTGCCACACAACTGGGGCCTGCATGAATGAGCTGCCGCTCAGATGTAAGCTTGATCATTGCTGTAGAGCTTTCGCTTATTGTAGACTTCCCAGGCATAGTCCCTTCCACTACCGGCGGACTTCCAATGCTCAGAGGATGTAGAGTATCGCCGAGCACTCAGAGCTTCACTCTGGCTGGCCTTCTAATCATTGGCGAGGCACAGACTCGTCAGTCATTGCTCCCATGAGTAGATCCTCTTCCTAGCGCTCAGAATGTAGTTACTCTGACAGCTGGTAGCTAACCACACTGCCGGTACTTGCATGTCACTGAGCAACTGGCTTCTAACAATAACTCTCAGCATGTAACCGCGCCCTGTGTGTACTCATTCACCAGACAGTTGAAATGGCTCCGTTACAGGATGACCGTTTGATTAGCTGTATACCCATGCTAAATAGCAGTAAAGCCCGGACAGGAAGCGTACGGGATCGAAGCCTTTTTCGTCTCCTGCCATTGCACACCCTCTGGGAATGCGAGTTTGCTGGGGATGCCAGTGTTAGTAACACGACTGAAACCGACGGATCATGAAATACCCTCTGTATAGTAATATAACATACCAAGGTTATTGCGTTGGGGGGATGGGACGACTCCGTTCAAAAAGCTGTATACCAATTTCATTAGGCAGTGAACCCGGATGGGGGTGGTGGTGCGGGATCCTTGCCTATCATTCCCCACCCTCCAGGAGCGCGAACTTGCTGGGGATGCCAGACTCGGACTTGAGAGGGTTTTGACTTGACCACCCTCGACTACCTGTACACGATTTAGTGAAACGGCATGAATCTGTATATTGGTGGACTTTTTGGACTAACCTATGGATTCCAGAAGCTCGGGACACATCGCGGGAAATATCTCCTAGCGTCTTTTGCCTCTAGTTATTGGTTCATGTACATATCAATGACATCATGGGAGAAGTCGCCTTCCACTCCCCCCCTCCCCCTTCCCAAAACTCTCTTATAAAGTTGGTACGTTGCACTGCCCATTCTACCGACAAAAACATCCTTGACAATGCCTCAGCGAGAGAGTCAGTTTCATTTGTCTAACTCCTTCCGTCCCTCGCAAAACATCTACAGAGAAACTTCCTCCCGTCGCAACACCTGATTGTTTAGTAGAGACAGACCACCGACCACCCAAAGACATGTACCATCTTCACAGGAAATTTCAAGCACCTTTCCACATTAGTCAACCAGACGATTGCCTACGAGATCATCACAGGCGCGAGGACGAGAAATGGAGTCTGAAGACGATCTCTCCAAATACGAGGACCCATCACAAGAAGCTTCACAGATTGATTTAGAGCTTCATGGCGAGATGTATTTGACAAAAGATGGGAGAGTCAATGCCCGACAGCCTACGAGCCCACCACTCTCAAGGCTACCACCCCAGGAGTCTCAATTTCAGCAAACCTCATCGAGAGATACGTTACCGTCAGCCACACGAAATAGAGAATCTGACGCGAACCAGTCGCATGACACTTTTTATGCCTCCCCCGGGGGTGGTAATAGGTCTGCTACCCGTCGAAATGCCCTAACTAGTCAGACACATACTCACTCCGGGCGTCAAAGCTCCGAGTCGATTAGACCATCGTCAGCGAGAACCTATCCTGAAGCCCGTCAAGATTCACAGTCTTCTAGGCCATCTTCAATAAGAGTCCTTCCGAAGTCATCAGGAGTACAGATTATGCTGGTAGCAGCAGCGGTGGGTATTCTGAAGAGTCGTCGTCACAAAATCCACTAGCGCCGGTAGACCCTACCGATGCCAACAAAACTAGTGCTCTCTGACATCGTAGCTTAGGGCAATTTGACATCGAGCTGAGGACTCTAATCAAAAAAGCTGGGTGGCATCTCACCAAAGAGACACTATTCATAAACCTGATGCCCTCGGTATTGGAATTGCCGTCTATGGTCAGAAATTCATGGGATTTTGACAGGGCGGGAACTGACTTTCCAGCGGAGTTGTCGACCGTCGTTTCCTGGCAGGTAAGGTTTTATCATCAACGGACTCGTTCACACATGATGGAGAAGGCAAAGGCGGGAATCGCATTATATTATGGCCTAGCCGCCATGACCAGCGAGCAAGCAAAAGCCCGCGTCGATTATCTCCTGACAGATGACCAGTTTAATTGTGATCCCGATCATCATGATGTATATATACTGTTGATCCAGAAGGCGCGATTTAGTACTAACGTCTGTAGCCTGCACAATGGCACTTTGCCGCACCTCAAATACCGCATTTTATTTTCTACGCCTACTATAAGACCAATCGTGGGATTGCCGTGAACCATCCGGAATTTGAGAGTTGTATCAAGCCCTCTTTTATCTGCTTGGTTTCTACTGTACTTTACCATGCACTGAGAGTTCACATAATTGGAGGTGGCAACTGGAAGAATAGTGTCTTCAATAAAGACAATTGCGGTGGTGAACACCCCGTCTTTAATCTGGTCAGGTTATTGATGGGCGTCTTTATTGGCGGTGGTGCTAGTAATTTTCGAGAGGCACATGCGCACATGGAAGAGGTCCTTCCCCGACGATGAGACGTTAAATCTAGTGTTGAAGGGGATTCGAAACAAGATATTGAAACGGATTAAGAGGATAAACTGCTGCAGGATTACCGCTACGGAGAGCAGGGAGGCAATTATTGACCCTGGAGTAGGCAGCTTTTTGGAAGGTCTCCAACCCAAGCTCAGTACGGAGACTGACGACGATGATATGGGGTCCGACGAGGCAGGCGACCCGCCGTTTGACAATGACAATGGGGAGGAGAGCAATGTCACTCCACCTACAGTCGGGGACTACATAGTCGATGCAGAAAGACAAATAGATGGGACTATTGGAACAATAACCAGAAATAATATAAATATTGAAAACGATGTAGAGAGAGATCATGTCACTATTACCCAGGACGGAGAAGAGCGTTCAGGAGAAGTAGTCAGAAGATAAAGAGTGAGATCGCGCAAGAGCAAAGTACGAAAGGTCAGATAGCTCTCACCTAAATAGACGAACTAGCTAGAGCAAGGGGTGTCAAAAGACAATGGATCAATAGACAGTATCATCCAAAGTAAATTCAAACGTAGAATCAAGGGACGCAAAGACGAAGAGTTTAGACCAAAAGACGAGATATAGTTGTCGTAAGACGAGATATAGTTGTCGTAAGACGAGATGTGCGAACGAAAAGACGAAGAGTGTGAATCAAAAGACGGAATAGTTGTCGGAAGGCGCAGATTAGTGAAAAAAGACGATATGCAACTGTCAAAAGACAGAGAGTGCGAGCAGAAAGACGATATGTGATGGTCGAGGACATGAGTCAGCCAATATGACTTAGGTAATTTGACTAAAGGCGAGGTGACGAGGGTGTAGGATGAGTTTCATGTACCAAGATTCGAGTGTAATAGTAAAGGATCTACCTCCGATTTCCAGAAGACGAACTCGTCTTTAGACGTCAGGACGACGTCGTTGAGGATTGGGAGAAGGTTTTCGTCTTTAGCCTTCGCAATTTCGTCAGTTGACCAAGAGACACAGAGCTCTCGTCGCGGGGCACCCAGGTGTCGGTATGCCGGTAAGAAATCGCTTTGTATCATTTGGGGCATCTGGGGCGTCAGGGGCGCCCAGGCATCACAAGACGAGACTTCATTTTTAGCTGATGGAGTTTCACGGATCGGTTGGTGGAGTCGTTGGGTTACGCGGAGTTGGATTAGTCAGGAGAATTCTATCGTGTTCTTTGGGTTTCTGTTCGGTTGCGCGGCGTGAGTCATTGGGATTAGTCATCGCAGGATTTTCTTGGGTATAATAAGGGGGCTCTCCCTCGCTTCGTTCCTGTTTTCCTTTCTCTTCTTCTTTTCTTTACGCAACGTCTTCTGTACTCCTCGCAACACCAAAACTTTCGAACAACAACAACTTTTGGCCTGCCTTTCCGATAAAACTTTTACTCGAACACGATCCTGTATGTCAATAGACCGCGTAATCTATTGGTATCTCATCGAACATCTGTTCGTACGCGAAGTTATTCACGCTCTAGTTCCTGAGTTGTGATCTCCTCACCCCTCAACCCTCGCTTAAGCCTCGCGACGGTAGCAAAACTACAACCTGGCCTCACCAACCCCACCAAACCCACCAAACTTTGCGGGAAGAAAGAGAACTTTATCAGAAGTCTTCCCCAACCCAACCCGAACTGGAACGTCAGTGATGTCCCAACAAGCCTCCCTGAGCTCCTGGTTTGCAGGAGCCCCCCCCCCCCAGGAACCCCAGCCCCCCCACGCTTCCCCGACACCCAATCCACCCAACCCACCCAACAAACGCAATCTACCACAATCGAACAAACCCAACTCAGCGGCGAACCCTTCTCTATCTTCGCAGAATACACCCAATACAACGAACCATACGCACCAAAATATGACTACATCCACCCCAGCATCGTCCCCCAAGAAACCCACGCCAGAATGGACCTCAATTATATCTCATGGGTCATTAGAAATGCCCTCACCGTGGCGCTCGAACCCCTCAACCAAACAACTGAGCAGATCAACAAGGACCTAAAAGCCACCATTGAAGTCCTATCCACCCAAAACGAAACCCTCAAGCACACCGTCGATGTCCTGGCCAAACAAATGTTCGAAATGACAAAGAACCAAGACAAAACCTCCGAAAAGCTCCACCGGCTCCAACAACAGCTCTCCAACCTCTCCGTTAACAGATCTAGCAACCAAGCAGTCAACGAAGGAAAAGCTTCCGCAACCGCCGCCGTCGCCGCTGCCACCATCCCCGCCCCTCCCCCTGCACCCATCAACAAGGTGAACCATGCCCAACAACTAAAAGGAAAAGGAAAAGAAACACCAATCCCACCAGCACCAAAATCCTACGCATCTATCGCAGCAGGAAACAACAACCCCGAATATACCATGGTCACGAACAGGAGGAAACCCAAGCCCAAAGCGGATCCACTATTCAAACCAGAAATCACCAAAATCAACGGGGAAATAGTCATCGAAACAAACAAGGAATCACCAGTCACCCCCTCCGACATCAGAACAAGAATCAACACAAAAATCGAAAACCCAGACTGCCAGCTGATCGCCGCCAGGAAAACCTCGAAGAACAATATTGTGCTAGAGACCAAATTCGCTACCCCCGCCTCGAAAGTCTTCGAATACAAACAGGAAATAGAAACAGCCCTTAGAGAACTCAAGGTCCCCTTTGTGGACATCAGGGTCAACTCCAAATGGTCCAAATTCATCGTACATGGAATTCCAACAACAATCGGAGACGGCTATGAAGCAGGACAGGTCATGGCCTCAGAAATCAGAAGCAACTACGGAACCATATTCGAAATGGCACAGATCCCCAGATGGCTCAGCAAACCCGAAGCCAGAATAGGGAAGTCACACTCGTCAATAATCATCGCACTCCCAGGACAATACACAAAGGATAACCTCGGACTGAGATACCTCACCCTATTCGACCGGCAATGCAAAATCGACAACTACCTCCCAGCCAACCCAGAAACCCAATGCTCCAAATGCTTAGAATACGGTCACCGACATGAAAGATGCTCCCACCAAACCGGGAGATGCGGACACTGTGCAGAGGACCAACAAACAAGAGAACACCCATGCTCAGAATGCTCAGGAGGCACTAGATGTATCCACACACCCATCCGGTGCTATCACTGCAAGGCCCCCCACAAAGCAACAGACGCCAACTGCCCGGAACGTACCAAAGTCCGCATCACAAACAAACTTGGACCAGATACAAACCCAAGCCCACTACCAATACCCATTGTCATCCCGGCCCAGGACCCCCCCAAGAAGACGCAACCATGGATAACAACCAATGAGTCACACCAAAAGGACAACGGCTATCGCACAGCAACTGAACTGCGCGAAAAACGAGCTCACAACAAAGTCAGTAGTGGAGGAAGCAGAACAGGACCACAACATACTCTTTCTTTTGTTACAAGAACCATGGAACAATAAAGACGGCCACCCACCGGAATCCCCTCTCTTTTATCTATTCACAGCCAGCAATAAAGGCACTAAAGCTGCCACATACATCAGAAAACACGCCAACCTAAAACCAAAACACCACTACACCCATAACAACTTCATCGTCTCCGTCACGGTGGAAATCCAAAACCAAAAAACACAAATCCTCAACATATACTCACCAGGGCGGAGCGGACCCTTCGCGGAAATCTCCCGACAAATAACCACCATCCAAAATTGCCTCGTCATGGGAGACTTCAACAGCCACCACCAACTATGGTATGGACACAGATCCCATGACTACACCAACACAATTAGAGCAGACAAACCCGGATCCAAGAAACTAAAAAGATGGATTGATCGACAAAAGTTATCTCTACTCAACGAACCAGGCGAATTCACACACTTCCCCAGAAATAATAACAGACCAACCATCATCGATCTAACACTAGTCAAAGGACCAATCCTGGACCATGACGTCCGCTGGAACATCGACCGACATGGAGCAGGATCCGACCACGGGAAAACCATCTTACAACTACGAGTAGAGAAGCCACCTCACATCCCCAGGAGACTATGGCACCGAACGAATTGGGGAAAACTGGAAGAAAATATCTCAGGCCTCCACTTTCCCCCCGAAGCATGGGAAAGCCAGAACCACACAAAGCAATCGGTCGACTTCATACTCGAACATATAGACAACCTGATAGACCAAATAACCCCATGGAGCCAAGGACACCTTAAATCCAAGAAATGGTGGACCCCAGAGCTGAAGGAAATTAAATCAACACTCCACATACTAGAAAGGAAAGCCAGAAACACCCAAAAGGACGAGGACAGGGAATCTTTTAGGAAGACCAGCAGGAAATGGACGGCAGCAATCCGGAAAGCCAAGGCAGAACAAAGGGAAAAAGAACTCATGGAAGCCAAGGGGAGCGCCATTTGGAAACTAATCAACACGGGGAAAAGAAGGGACTCTACAATCCCAACTATACAAGGTGAAGAAACGTTTGCGGGGAAGTGCCAAGCTCTAAGAGCCCAACTCTTCCCCACAAATTGGACGTCCCCCAACAACCCCCACTCCAAATCAGACCCCCCTCCTTTGACCTTAGTGACGATTTTCAGGAAGTAACAACAGAAGAAATTACATCCGCAATCAGAACATGCCCAACACACTCGGCCACCGGACCAGATAGCATCCCATATCCATTCATACAGGCAACAATAAAGGCAAACACCCAACTCTTCCAAGACATGTTCTCGGCCATGCTCCGACATGGAGTCCAACCGGACCGATGGAAAGTGGCGAAATGCATACCAATCCCAAAACCAGGAAAATCCGACTATTCCTCGGCCAAAGCCTACCGACCCATCTCCCTGTTGCAATGCTTCAGCAAAGTACTGGAAAAGATAGTGGCAACAAGACTATGCACCGCCGGAACCATCCTGGAAACCCTTAGCAAAGACCAATTCGGAGGCAGACCAACAATCTCGGCAATCGATGTCTTACTCCG
This sequence comes from Morchella importuna, assembly GCF_003444635.1. NCBI lineage: Eukaryota > Fungi > Ascomycota > Pezizomycetes > Pezizales > Morchellaceae > Morchella > Morchella importuna. The sequence continues at coordinate 2,530 of NW_025763470.1, read as the reverse complement.
TACCCTCACGCCCATCCAACAAAACCTCCTGATCAAACGACCACAGGAACCGACACCCCAGACAGACCAGCGCTCCTTACAAACGATATACAAGGAGCTTTCAACTGTGTCGACCACCTCCTACTCGCCGAGATCATGACCCAACAAAGATTCCCGACCTACCTAACCAACTGGTGCAAGGAATTCAACACCAACCGAACACTCCAATTCCAATTCAACCACGAACTGGAACCACCACAACCATATGCCTCAGGACTACCCCAAGGCTCCCCCCTCTCCCCAGTATTATTTATGATATATGCCGGGGTGATAACAGACCCCACCAACTCCCCCAAAGAAACCAACACCACCTATATCGACGATGATGCACTCGTACAACTCGCAAAGTCCCCCCTCTACATCACCAAAAGACTCAACGAAAGAATGGCGAAAAGGGTCAAGAAAGCAGCACCCCTCAACATCAAATACGAACCTCAGAAATCCGACCTGGTCTTCTTCAAACCCACATCGTCGAACATTCCAACTCCCAGAAACTCGGTAACAATCGCAAAAGAAGAAATCCAACCTAAAGATAGACTCAAATACGTCGGAGTCTGGCTGGACTCAAAACTCTCCTTCCGACCCCACATCGAAGAAACCATCGCCAAAGGCCTAAAAGCCCTAAGCAGAATCAGGAACATCGCACACCTCCCCGGAACAACAGTAAAATCCATCCACCACCTCATCGTCCAAGGCTTCCTCCCCACCATCCTATGGGGATCAGAGGCATGGTGGACGGGAGCCGACCACATCCTCCGATCACTATCCCCACTCTATAACGAAGCTGCCAGCATAGTAACAGGCCTACCCCGCTGGACAAAAACCGAAAGACTGCTGAAAGAGGCAGCACTCCCCCCACTCGAACACCTCCTCAACCACAAATCACGAAAATACGGGACGCGCATCCTTTGCCACCCTGCCGACCGCCCACTCAACGAAGGACTTATACAGCTCCTCCCCACCAGAATAAAAAACATAAAAGGCACAGGCCTACACCGGATAGCATCACTCATGCTACCCTTCCAAGAACCAGGCAACCGCAGAGAGCGATGGATCCAAAACGACACCTTCACCAAACGCATGCTGGAAGAATGGAACTCCATCCCATGCACCAATTACCACGAGCCAGGAACCCTCAAGATTCACCCCAAACGAGCAAAACTTCCCCGATCCAAAGCGAAACTCATACACCGCATACGATGCAAGTCACCCGAATAGACAAACACGCAGCATTCACGGAACCCAAACCCTGCCAATGTGGCTCGGAACAATCCTCCAAACACACCATGATCGAATGCCCGCGATGGGCTCAAATACGAAGGCCACTTATGGATAAAATCCCAGGACCGCACACCTGTGAAAACTGGCTATTCACCAACCTCAACGTAGACCTGATTCTACAATTTGCATCAAAAACCAACCTACTCGACTGGTACGAAATGGACGAGGAGGACCCGGAGGAATGATGATAGGTTCCTTTGTTTTCTCTTTCCCTTTTGTACCTTCCTTTGATCTTCGTTGCTTTCCGTTTTCTTTTCCTTTTCTGTTCTGTTCGGTCTCCTTTGTTTTTCTTATGTTTATGGCGGTGGATCCGGCGTGCGATAAGTCTTGTACTTCAAAGCAATATAAAAATATCTATCTATCTATCTTCTGTACTCCTCGCAACACCAAAACTTTCGAACAACAATAACTTTTGGCCTGCCTTTCCGATAAAACTTTTACTCGAACACGATCCTGTATGTCAATAGACCGCGTAATCTATTGGTATCTTATGTAACAGAGCCACAGTATGGCTGTTACAAAAGTACCTGTTCTACCAGTCAAGCCATACGACTCTAGGGCAACCACAGCTTGTTCTTCATCGATGGGTGAAGATAAGGGCAGATGACCCTACCTCTATTGGTATGAAGGGTAGGGATCCTGGCGAGCAAGAAGTCTTATAAGTCAAGCTAGGCGACTGGACCAAAACTAGAGCAGAAGGACGAGCATGCCAAATACGGAAGGGTAACCCCAAACATAAGTTACCCTACCTTGGAAGTCAACCTTTGAGGTGCAATAACTTAGCAACCGATGCTCGGAAAATATGCTTTACCACGTCAGGAAGGATCCTGACGATGCTCCGGTCCATTTGGGGTGGTTGAATGAACGGATTGCGGAGTTGAGGAAACACTGCAAAATAAACACGTTTTAGACCCCAAAAATAACCCCGGAGCGTCGAACCGCCGGAACCCTCCTGTTTCAGCCCGGAGCACCTTTGAGGGGGAGTAGGAGTACGACCCAAGCTACTAAAAGCAAACCTCGCTTTACAAAAACACCAAATCTGTTCTAAAACAAATTGAATAAGCAATTGCTATCTGGTCGGTTGTTTCCGCTAGTTCTTAGGATCCCGACCAGCTCTTGGCAGAGATTGCGTGATTTGACTCGGGCGGAAGTTCGTCCGAGGGGTGGCAGCAACTCCTCTCGCCCCTCATAGAACAAAGTCGCGTGTCCC
>NW_025763469.1:44598-102104 GCF_003444635.1 Morchella importuna | reverse complement strand
GGAAAGACCTTTGTGTCCGCGTCGACCATGAGCACAATCTCGTAGTAGTCCGGCGAGATGCCCGTGATCTTCCAGATGCCGTTGAACATCTCAAACTCGAGCTCCGTCATGCGCTCGTCGAACATGACCTTTTGGAGGAAGCTCATGAGGATGATCTGGGAGTCGCGCTTGCCGCGGTTGCCGGCCTTGCCGCCAGAGTGCTCGTCGGGCGTGCCGCACTTGACGACGACGAGCATGGGCACGCGCTGCTGCTTCTCGGGCGGGATCTGGCTGGCGGCGCCGTAGTCGTAGAAGCCCGCGTAGACTTTGGCCATGTTGTGGCGCTTGGAGCCCGAGGCGACGGCGACGTAGGAGAAGGCCTCGACGGCGGAGGGGTGCAGCGCGTGGTCTTTCATCATGGAGAGGATGATCTCGGGCGTGGTCTTTGTCTCGCCGTGGCCCTTGATCATGCCGTCGCAGATGATGAGCATGAGCTTGTGCGAGTTGGGGTAGTCGGTAGTGGCGATTGAGTCCAGTGTCGTGCGGATCCCCTGCTCGCCCTCAGAATAACAAGTGATAAGACAGAGCGCATGTGCGAGCGGGAAGCCAGACGGCTGGTACTCCGGCGGCGGCTGCGGCACCACAGCCTCGTGGATGAATCCGGCGGGGCCGGGGCCGTCCTCGGAATACATGCTGTACCTCTCCTGCTGCCCAGGCGGGCCATGCGGGTTCAGCAGATTCGGGTTCGACGTCGACTCGGACATCATGCCGCTCAGGCTCCCCTTCGACCCGCTGTTTGCGCCCTGCTGGTACATTTGTCCCGGGGCCAGCAGCCTCGCGGTGGAGCTCTGCGACCCCATCGTCGTCGGCACGGGCTTATGCTTGCTGGTCGGCCTCTCCTGCGCATACGGGCTCGTGAACCTACTCGTTGTGGGGAGGAAGCTTCCCCTCTTTGACGGGCTGCCGGTGCCGCTGCCGCCGCCGCTGGCATCCTTCAGCTTTGGCGGCGGGCGGTAGATATCGTCCGACCAGTCCTCGATCTCGTTTCTGCGGCGCTTCGCATCGTCCTTGAGGTCGCTTGTTCGCGTGGCGCCGAGGCGCCAGCTGAGGAACCAGCCAAAGAAGAGGGCGAGGAAGAACTTTATGAGCACGATGCTGACGATGAAGACGAGCGAGACGTAGAGGACGACCTTTGACGCGATGCAGCCGACGGTCTCGGTGTCGATGCTGCCGACGCGGATGATCTCGGAGAGGCAGCGGGCGAGCTTCTTCTCTGCGGGCGCCTGGAAGAGGTGTGTGACGTCCTTGCCGCGCAGCTGGCTGTCGAGCCCGAAGTCGTCAAACTGCGAGGGATACTTTACCTGGCTGGGGTCGAGCCACTTGAGCAGGTCGAGGTCGAGCACGCTGTTGGAGTACACGAGCAGGTTGCGCGACGAGTTCTTGACGTCGTCCCAGCTGAAGTAGACCTCGCCCTCGACGTGCAGGTTGTAGTAGGCCTCTCTGGCCGTGCCGGACGTGTGGCAGGCGTACCCGGCGTAGTACTGCTCCGTGAAGTCGGGCTCTGTGGACCCGTCCTGCCTGAAGGCCTTGCACGGGAAGTAGTAGGCCATGCCCCCGCTGGAGTCTGTGGGGATCGACGAGTTGTCCGAGGGCGTGATGAGACCTTTGCATTGCCCGTTCACGTTCTGGAACATGAACGACGCATCCTTTCCACCATATGGCTCCGACAGATCATACAAGATATCCGCATCCTGCCTGATGCCAATCGCGCGCGGATGCTTACTCCCCAGCAGGTTATACGCCCGCCCATTAACGATCAAATACCCCGTATCCACCTGATTAATCTTCAACCTCGGCGTCGGGCTGCCACACACGGCCTCCGTGAACCCAAACGTCAAGAAGCCCACAAACGCGCAGATCAGCACAATGATGGAGATCAGCCCCATCTTCTCCCGCCACGCCCGCTGCTGCGCCTTCGCCGGCTTGCCAAAGCACCGCAGCACGGCCCCCGGGCACCAGAACGTCACGATCGCGCAGTACACGTTCCACAAGCTCGGCGGACTGATCGTCTCCATCTCCTGCATCTTCTTGAGCCTCGCCTTCTCGTCCGCCGCCGACGCCTGCCGCGTGTGCGCTCTCGCCAGCTTCTTACTCGCCCTTCGCCGCGGCTCCCCTCCTCCCCCGCCACCTCCCCCGCCCGCTGCGGCTTCGTCCTCAGAGTACCGCGGATTCGACCGCGACGGCCGCGTCAGCGACTTCAAGTCCGACGAGTCAGTCGACGCATGACTGGCCGCCTCGCCGCGGTCCTCGATGATGGGATCATTCCCCGTGGTCGAGGGGAGCACGTTCATCTGCTGCTGCTGCGCATGCTGGCGGTAGTGGTAGTTTGGGTGGTCGCGGTTGATGCGCGTGCGCTCGGGCCGGATGAGGCTGCGCTTGCGGGCAAAGTCTGCGCTGTTGGGCGTGTGCGAGGGGCTGCCGGTGTAGGGGTCGACGGGGGGGGGCGGCGGCGGGAGGGGCGGGTGCGCGGCGCGGCGGGTGGTGGTGGTGTTGTCGCTGTGGTAGAGGGGCGCTTCGATGTCGGCTGTGCGCCGGTGCGGGCGGCGGGAGGGCGAGATTGGCGTGGGGCGTTGGGGAGCGACATTGTGGTCTGTGGGGTGGGGGGTGTTAGTGGATGTAGGTAGAGCTTGCAGATGGGGGGGGGGGGGTACGGACTAGCTTAGCTGGCTGTTGCGGGCGCCCAAGAGGTCCCGGGAGGTGAGGTAAACAGACAGATCGAGCAGTGTCTATCCACCCACAGACCGGAGGCAGATAGAGATAGATAGATAGGGTCTATGGCGTAATAGCGATAATCAACCCTTACGCTGCTGCTGCACAGGAATGGTAATTATACAACCCACTCGGTCACTCAGAGCAAGAGTAGGAAAGCAAGACAAGGAGAAGAAGGAAGAGGAGAGAAAGAAAGAGAGAGGTGCACGGAGGGTGAGTAAGTGATCGGAGGGTGAGTGAGGTGACACATGTAATACTGGCGACACGCTGGAGCAGAGAGCACGAAGCCCACAGGCTAGGGAAAACAGGCGGTGTGAGGCACTCACGCGACCCGCACAGAGTGCGATATACCTAGAAACAACCCTGAGCACAAACGAACGAAGTATTCGAATGAGAGTATATGACTAATTGCACTCAGAGAACCCTGCTAACACCGGAGAGTGAGCGTTATGATGCAATCATGGTGATCGTGGACCGACTAACAAAGATTCGAACACCTTCTAACCTACGAATCGGAGCGGAAGAAGACATACAAACTAAACCACAGTAAGTCCGTCCAATAACGAACACAAAGCAAATGCGAAGTGAGAACGCACTCACACCGAGTTAGGAGAGTGAACGATCGGGACCCGTCCTCCCGTCGTGGGCGAGAGAAAAGGAAATTGAGGGAGCTACTAGCACTTAGACGATTGAGAGCGTGTGTGAGATGGACCGTCCAATGGGCTGTCGTGGTAACGATTGTAGCAATATTTAACAATCCACGCCAAGTCGGAGTGTGAGGGAGGTGTCACTCCCCACCGTGGGTTCACGGCAAGCTAACAGGTCAACCTAGAGAGATCGCACACACGGAGAGTAAACAGAACACCATAGACTATTCAGATTCAAGTCAGTCGCCAACACAAACAAACTCGGCTCTGCGTTGTTTTCTCGCATGCTATCCAACATTTCCTCTTCTAGCAATTCTTCATCCATTTTGCGAATTGGAGCGTGCGAGCCATCACATGTCCCATTCCGATCTTTATCTACTTCTACACGACCGGCCACCACCATCTCACGCGCACCTCCAAAGCGGCACCTTCCGCGCATATGAAGCGAGGGGAGTGCGCTCAAGACGCCTCACGAGCGTACTGAGTGAGACGGGTAAAGAAGGTTTGTTGAATGCTAGTGTTGCTGAGTGTATGATAGTTCCTTATATGCAATAGCAGGGTTGACCTGAAACGTGGGTCGAGAGATATGGCACTCGCTACTTGTCCTTGTCGGGACAATGGTCTATCTAATGCTACAGCACTACGAGCAAGAGTCTTCCCCGGAGAGTGAAGCGCGGAGCTGCGTCACACATGGCACAAGGTATATCCACCTCCTTCACTCGGTCGGCATCCTCTCCTGAGCAACGCAAAACCTGTGCCGCTCTTTCCATCTTGCTCCTCCTCCGAGACGATCACTCACCAACTTCTCCTCTGACGCAACAAGCACATCGTCCCTCTCAATCCGAACACCCCTCTCCCCCCTCTCCCACCCTCCTGGTAAGCTACGACAAGACGACCCACCGCAGTACTCTAGAGCACAATTTAAGCGGGGAAATAAGGGCTACGCCTCGCTAAAACAACCCTCGCTTAAGTGCCTGAGGCGAAGGGTAAGTAGAGTAGGACCTGCATGGGCGGCGCGGGCCGGACGCACGAAGGGCTGCGTATGCGATGATGGCGCGAGAGGACACGAGTGATGCGGTACAGTCCGGAAAGATGTCGTATTTGGTGAGCTCCCCATTGAGGAGTAAACCTCTGATAGCAGCACCATCACCGGCCTAAGCCACATTACAATGGCACACTAAAGAGCCGAGCACAAGTGAAGGCAGGAACGCACCCAACGGGAGCTAGAACGATCGAACGCGCCCCCTCGGCTGTAGAGCGTCGCGCAGATAATGAGTGCAAAAGAGTGGTAGAATGGTATGCGGTGATTGACGTCGCGAATTTGCAGAGTGCAGCGGTCTTCAATGTTATTCTACGCGTTAACGCCATATAGCGAGTCGCGTTGCTAGCACTAAACCGATGACCGGCTTGCGTTCGTTCGTTTATACCGCTATGAAAGCTCGATCTTGGGAAGACAGGCTTGGAACCTCGTGTACCGCCGGGACATCGAGGAAGGGCGCTGATCTCCCATGGGTCGATAGAGATGTATGCTGCCGCGCACGTTTTTTCGCCCCTTTCTTTCTTCGCCAAACACACATGCCTATCGAGTCGACTCTACCCCCGGAAGCAATGAAAGATGCAGCCGCTGTCTTTCAGTGTCGGCTATTTATCCAAGAGCTAGTATCTCATGACCATAGGACCCAGCTAAAGAGATGTTTTCCACGCACCACCGACCAACACATGAGGCTCGGGACGCCCCCCAGACCGCGGAATGGTCTTTTTTCCGCTCTGGTGCGGTGCGCACCTGCGCCGCGATGCATGAACGTGCTTTTTTGACTTCAATATCCAGTGCGAGAGAAACAAGCCCATGTCTCGACATCTCGCAACGCGCTTATATCCAGATGTCACGATCGATATCATAGGGGAGGTAGCTGGAATAATACGATATGTCAGTAACCGAGACGAATCCTACGTTGAGCGATCTGCTACGCGCGGACAAACGCGAACAAATGGACTATAGTCAACTAACTGTGTGTACGTGTCTCAGAGACTGAGAGATGGCAGTGGTATGTTAGCACACACAAGGGGCGGAAAAGCAACCTCACATAGATGGTACTGGTCACCCCACCCCACCCGTCCCGCGCACTCACAGAAATTCGGAATGCCGCATCCACTCGTTGGATTTTGGATGTAGTATATTCCCAGTTTAGCAAATATAACAGTGGGCAATATAGCAATATAGATAGCATGGAAACCAACAACTTCCGGCCCTCCCGAGTAGCTGAGGTACCCTACGAGCCTACCCTAAATGGCAGATCGAAGATCTTTCTCAAGGCAGCGTATGCTCGAAGCGACACGTGGGGTGTGAGAAGTATCACGAGGGCACGCGACAGTCGTGAGATGTCAACAACAAGGACAAAAAAGTATGCTCTGATCTGCGACAACTCGTGAGCCAAGGATCGTCTACGAGTACGAGTGCCCTAGCACTGGTATAGAATAAGCGCGGGGGCTACTTTACATTCATGTAGGGTACCATCGTCGATACACGATAATGGTCTGAGTCCTGGTTTACGAATGAGGTTTTACATGTTATGTATGCAGTCGCACAAGAGACACACATAGTATTGGTAAGAGGTACAGGGAGGCGACAGGTATCCCATCGGCGTAATCGTTTTGTGGACTATTTTCTGTAAATCGTGTGCGGCCGTTGACGCGTAAGGATGTGCACGAGTGCATCATCATTTGTGGAGAGTTAGTCAATCAGTTAAGGGATATTTCTCCTTGAGTATATGGAATGCTTTATCAGATAGAGGGCTGCTCCTTAGCTCTCGTTCCTGTGTTTCAACTTTCTCTTCTTACATTTCTTTTTAACAAATCATAAAATCAGTCTTCTCGTATCAATCTACTCTAAACACTTTGTTCGTTGTTCTGACGCCTTACAGGTATGAGGCATTATAAAAAAACCGACAATACCCTCTAAGGTCTTGAACGACACTTGCTTATATATATCTAGACCTCGGTTTACCACATACGCGCTGTTTACCTCACTCCAAGCGTAGAGTAAAAGTGGTCAATTCTCTTGCTTCTCCTGTCCATCAGACTGCATGACCCTGCAACCTTGCGTCACTGAACGTCCGATATGACTCCGATGGTGACTCTGATCATAATTATTTCAGACATGACTTATTCTACTGTCGCATATCGTCACCATCTGCCAACCGAGTGTTAGCATCAACTTATTCAGTCCCTGCCCCTCGCCAACACACTTTACGAGAGCTATTGCCCTTGATCATTGTTTCTTATATATTTGGTATGATTAGTGTGAAGAGTCCAAACCCACCTCGTGTCAGACGCGAGGATCCATCTTCTGAAATCTTGAACGACTTGCCCTCTCTCCACTCTCTCCCCCCACCTCACCTTCCTCTATGTACACTGTTGTCATTCTGCTTTCTCTCCCCGGTGCGCGGAGAATCCGCAACTCTCCTTCCTCAGAACCGTTTGGCGCGCGTGCGCGCGCCTGATTATCGCGTAAAACTTTGACTGTATGGAAGAGTAATCGTGTTGTATTAGTGTGTATATTTAATTATTCTAACAGTAACCCGATAAGCGAGAGATCGCTGTGCTCGGGGAGAAGTTATCTCAGAATTCTCCGGCTTCCTCTGTATATCACTCTTTCTATCGGTGTAAGCACTGTGAGTCGCTAGTTGTCACGCTGGTGCGCGATCGAGGATTGTGCAAGGTAAGAGTAAGGTGCAAGTGCAGTGCGGTTTGTCGTACGATCTAGTGAGGATCTATATTCTGGTCAGACTTGCTACGATATCCTCCTAAGCCTTGTTAAGAGTGCTAGCATCACTGATCTAATCGTGCGCAGAATAGTAGTTATATTGTATCATTCAAATACATGTAGTTTCCAAATCAACACACGAGCGAGCACGAGGAAATTCAAACCTGAGTATGTAGTGGAGACTGTATAGCTGTTTTTTATTGTGCGCGTGTGCTATTACCAGATCGTGGTCTTGCGGACACCGGCCTAACCTATTCGGCTAACAGAGTAGGCGATATCATCTGTTCTACTATCCATCGGTATAGCATTCTCAGATGCATCTGGTCATCAAGTACGTTACATTCCTCATCCTAACTCTGCATAATATCTTGACACTTTCCACTCATATCGATGTCCAGGCATCGTAGCTTTGTTGTTAATAGTTTAAAGGTTTTCCCATTCCCAGCTGTTCGGCAGTGGTTGGACGGTATGCACGCATCTCGTCTTCCTCCACTATAATTATGTTGTCTAGCTCATTCTCGAATTCATCGTAGTCGATATCTTTAGCGAATGGATGCTTTTGCCTCCCAATCTTTATGTGGAATTGATCTATATCGCCCAAATCGTCGCCCCCTGCGTTCGGTTCGTTATTTTGGGGGGGCGATGAGAAAGGGGGTGGTGATGTGTTGGGAAACACCGATACATTTCGGAAGAATTGCAATCGATCGTCAACGGGGCTTGGGATTTCTGCATACTCTTCGGGTTCTTCGACAGGGCTAGTTAGTAACATTGGAGGCGGGTGTTTTCGTGAAGACTTGATTTGAATTTTTTGAGCGACTGCAGGTTGGTTGTGTTTAGGTTCTTTGGATGTCGCATTGCCGGCAACGTCCGGTATAGTCTTTCTCGGATAGTACGAACAGGCCTGTCCATATTTTGTTCCTCGTCGTCCGAAAGAACTCTAACGTTAGATTTTGGCGCGTTCTTCTGTACCTTGGCCTTCTTACGTTGGTCAGCAGCTTTTGAGGAAGTTTTGGAAGGTTTAGATCTTTTTTCTCCATCGTCGTCTTTATGCCGGCGGTTATACGACCTCACCCTATCTCAGCAAAGCGTTCGAATAACGTCCCTTGTAACCGCCCTGTTCCATTCCCATGCCGGAGGTGCAAGTTGCGTAATTGCCTTGATCGCGGGGTACATCTTCATTTCATAGTCGTAAGACTTGAACTTTTGCCGTAGATGCATGCCCCCTCTTGATGCACTCGTCCAAAACCCAAGCTCTGCGTTCCCTCTTTGCTCTTTCCGTTTGTAATTTGCTATCACTTAGAACGCCCATCCGGCAGTTGAGGTCGTTTCTGAAGTTAGGGGAGTTGACATCGGTTACGTACTCAGGCAAATCGTCATCGTCGTTGTCAAGAGCTGCCTGCTGTGATGTATTGATAGAAGTTGGAGGAGGACGTACGTCGATGGGAGCAATCGCTCTCCCGGGAGCGTTCGGAGGAAGAATTGCAATAGATTTAGAGGTTTTATAGTTTGTTGTTCTCTGGGAAGTTGTTGACTTTCGGATGCGTGGATTGGAGGGGGGCTGAGAATTTTCCATTTCCTCCCTGCCATACTCGTCTTCCTCGTCTTCCTCGTCCTCTCGATGGCTTCGTTCGGATGTTCTAGATGTAGCAATCGAAAGATTTCGATTGACTCTCAATGAGTCATCGCGCTGCGCTCGTTTGCTGAGTCGCGACGTGTCTGATTCTGAGAAGGACGCCCGCTTACGGCCATTCGTCTGCGAAGTTTCCTGTGAAGTTGATGAGCTTGATGCCGAAAGTTCTACGCGATCTATCGAGGCAGGTTAGGAGAGGGTCGTGGAGGGATATATGAGTCTAGCCAGCCGGCCGTCCAACAATCTGGCGACATTACCGTTCTCTTTCGGAATCCCATTGCTCTTCGGAATCTGGGTTGGTTGTGAGTCTTTGTGCTGGGCCTCCAGCATTCGCATCTCTTCCCGAATCTTGGCATCGTATTTTGCCCTCAAGGCAGCGCGTTTTTCCTCCAATGTAGCCATAGCAATGATGATTTAATGAGAGTTAAGGCAAATGATGATGCAAATGGGAGAGATTGTGAGATAGCTAATTGATGGATAATGATACCTGCGTGTGATTGCAATATGAGGTTGAGGTTGAGGTAGAGATTGAGGTTGAGGTAGAGGTTGAGGTTGAGGTTGAGGTTGAGGTTGAGTGCTCGAAGTTTGGGGTCAACCTGGACATACACTAAGCCGGATTCAGCCCATGTAATACTTGGCACTAACGTACAGATGAAACAAATGGCGGCGAATTCACGATTCGGTACTTTATGTATACTTCAAGGGATAAAGACTTGTATTCTAATGTTTCTCTACAGTTAGATCAAGATCTCCCAAGAAGTCTTTCTTTTTTTACATATATGTATATACGAGGGTATCGGCATGTAGGTACAACCGGAACTTGTAGGTACATGTAATGTATACCAAATTGTTTCGCCAAGAACGCCAAGAATGTTTCGCGCTCGAAGCTATAAGGTCTTAAATTTTCAAACACTTTGATATGAAAAACGCAAAAAATGGCCAAAAACGACGTTTTTCGAAAAAATGAGAAAACCGAAATTACTATGCGCTAGTAGTGGGTTTTGGTCCCGAAAAAAACGTTTCTTCGCGATGCGCATAGCTACGGATAATTTTTTCGTTTTTTTAGAAAAACGAAAAAATTTATAAAACGCGCGATATATATAGCTGTAGGATTTGGTTCGGATGAACTTGCAATTTGGTAATTGACTGTTCCTAAAACGTTTGATATATAACATTGCGCTAATTAGCTCAATACATGGCCGGATGTATGTACATGTACATGTATGTATACGTACATACATGTATATATACCGGTACTGTATATAGGATCCGGTACATACCTCCAGCTCTCTTCGTACAATCGTCCAAATACACCAAGAATTCGACCACTCCAAAATGTCCCATCCACGGTTTTATAGGGCTTGCAATTGTTCTCTGATCAATATAAAACCACATTATGTCACTAATCGCGCGGAATGGGATAGACATCGCGCAGCGCAGGAGCAGGATCGTTTGGCGCAGATTTTTAGGGACAGTCTTCTTCTCCAGTACCTGCCCGCCCGGCGCCTTTAATCGAGCCAGCTGTTCCGGATGAGGATGAAGTCATGTCCAGCGACAGGGACTTATCAGCGCTTGATGCGGTAGATGAGCCGGTTGGATTAGAGGAGGAAACAAGTGATGAAAGTGATAATATCGAGATAGACATGGATTTAGCGCCGGTGTTGCCGGTGGTGGACCATATGGAACCGTTTCATGACAGTTTTGAACCTGCATTGGACTACGACAACGATTTCAGTGACGATGGCCATCCAGTGCAACGTGTTGATACAGACTCTGATTCTGTGGCAGACGACGGGGGCCACATCTCACCAGATGCGATATTGGATGAAATGTCAGACGACGCAGAAACTGCAGATGACGACCTGTCGCCCCACGAAGACGAAGTGACACCTACAGATGATGAGATATCGGATACAGCAGGAGACGAGCTGTCGCCCCACAAAGACGAGCTGTCGCCCCACAAAGACGAAATGGCACCTACAGATGATGAGATATCGGATACAGCAGAAGACGACCTGTCGCCCCACGAAGACGAAATGACACCTACAGATGACGAGATGTCAGAAGTTTCGGATGAGGAGCAGTTGCCCCACAATGAAGATGATATGGTACCTATAGATGATGAGATGTCGAATACGTCCACAGATGAGGAGCAGTTGCCCCACGATGAAGATGAGGATTCCGATCCATACATGGATCCTATTGAAGAATATGTAGATTCCATTAAAGAAGATGTGGAGCTGACCTTAGATGATGCGATTGACCAGTATTTACCAGTACTGGATGGAAGCCAGGCAGAGCATATAGCATCATCTCCACCCAATGTGCCATCAATTGATATTGGATACGAAAACCATCAGGACTCCGTGGATACCATCGATGTTGGATCACCCGCATCTGGTTTACCGGAACCATACATGACAAGCGATAACAATATGGTGTTTGAGGAAAACGAGGAAATATTGAGAAGTGGGAGCGATAGCGATCGAGTCAATTCAGAGGAAGATGTGGGCCAGATGCGACGAGGGTTTGTCGAGGTGGATAATGAAGATATAGACCCTAGTGACTCGGATGGGGTATCATCAGAACCTGATGATACAAGCTCGGAGGATTCAGACGAAGAGAGTTTCGAGTATGGGAAAACAATACAGAATCTGACTAGCCAAGAGATTATTTCAATCATCATGCACGATTTAAAGCTCTCACATAAGATTTCGAGAGTCGCCAGCACGGACATCACGCGCCTAGTAGAGAATTTCACTGAGGAAAACGAATCATGTTGGGATTATCGTACGACCAAGAAATGGATCGAATCGAAAACAGGTATTGTTCCAGAGACGTACGACTGCTGTAGGAACTCTTGTATGTCTTACGCGATGTATCCAGAGAAAGGCATATGTGATTGCTGTGGGGTTGATAGGTACAAACAAGAGGAAAAGAAGATACCATGCGCAACATATGATTATATACCCGTAATCCATAGGCTGTTGATTTGGTATGCAGATGCTGCACGATCGAATATGATGACATCCTATCGGCGACATGCAGAATCACAAAAAGAGAGTCGAATCGATTACTGGACTGGCGATTTGTTTAGGGATTTAAAAGACAGAAAGGGGTTATTCGATTCGATCACGGACTTAGGATTCTTGCTATCCACAGACGGAGTTCAGGTGTTCAAGCACAAAACTAGCTTCTCAATATGGCCCGTTATATTGCAGTGCCTGAACCTTCCACCCACCCACAGGGCTAAGCGACAGAATGTTTTATGTGTGGGGTTTGTACCAGGACCGAAAGGGCCCAAGAACTTGGACTCTTTTCTCTTTCCTCTCGTCAGAGAGTTTGAAGAGCTCCAAAGAGGAGTATCTGCAATAAACGGTGCAATTTCGGAACAACTACCGGCCCGCGACAGACAATTCACACTAAAAGGGCATATTTGCTTGATTACAGCGGACATGGTTGCCAGAGAGAAGATCATGAAGATCACAGGCAATAGATCATACTGCTATTGCGAATATTGCTTAGCACAAGGCATTTTCAATAAAGGAATGTACTGCCCGTTGTCTCCACCGATCGACACCCCAGTGGAAGCGCAAAACAAAAGAGGATATCCATTGGTAGAATGGGATAGGAGGGATCTGCCCATGAGGAGAAACAGGGAATTCAGGCGTATAGCGATGCAGATTGCAACGAGAGGTGCTAATTCCAGACAGCAGTCTAAGTATGGTATCAAAGGCCTATCGATCCTCAGCCAATTGAAATCAATCGATTTCCCTAGATCATTTCCTCCTGATAGTATGCATTTATGGTTCGAGAACATAATCCCAGATCTAGTAAAGCACTGGAGAGGTAAATATAGGGTGACAGAAAGCCAAGCGGAAGCGCCTGCAGAGAGTACTAGCTCCAATGAATCGGATACAGACCAAAATACAAGCTCCGAAGACGAAGCATCCGAAGTTGAGAGGGAAAGAACAAACGAGCCCCCGGCCCGCGCAAACAGAGGACAAGTAGGTTACTAGTCTATCTATCTATCTATCTATATATATATATAATCGAGCACGAATATTTAATTAATAGTGAGATACAGAGAAGATCGCGTAATACAGTTTCATCACGAAGGGAGAGCATGAACTCGAGGTCAAGAAATGACGAGGGAGGTATCAGGATACAAGTTCCAGGGAATGCGAATAGACAACAGTATAGCCAGAGAATGAGGGAACCAAAAGCGGTACATACAGACGACCCATACAACATCTCCCTGCGGGATTGGGAGTGGATCAGTAAGGAGATAGCAGCTAGCGCAAGTACTGTACCGCTCCTCTTTGGACCACTACTTCGAAATTTCATAAATCATATACACGAAATGACCGCTATAGAATGGCAATTATTTACATTCCTGCTTGCACCTGTTTACCTCAAGGACCTATTACCGGACGAGGATTATGACGAATATATATCATTGGTAGAAGGTATTCAGCTGAGTTGCGATTATATTTTGACAGAGCAAGACATACAGGAGATGGAAGACCGTATGGTGAGATTCAGCCTTCCTTCTCTAGATCTGCTTTTCAATTAATTTATTGATTACAATATGCAGGTGAGGTTTAGCGAGTACTACGAACGCCGATATTATCGAGAATGGGCAAGAATAAAGGTATGCTTGCTAGTAATGCACTAGACATTGCATGTTGCACAAGCTTTGAAATGGGCCGGGCCCATGTTCGTATACAGTCAATGGACAATGGAGTGATTTTGTGGTACGCTTACTGCGGCAGCGAAATCAAGGGTAATGACCAACAGAAACCTGGCAATACATCTCAGACTAGTCGAACAAAAAAACGCTTTAACATACATAATAGACGATGCAATCCCGTGCCCGGATGACGAGGACGAGGACGGTAACATAAAATTATCCGGAACCCTAGGGAAGCGCCTACGTAAAACACAGGACCACAGGATAAAAGAGGCCGTCGAGCTACGCAATGTAAGAACTGATACAGTGGTATTATACGGGCCGTCAAAAGCAAATAGGCTCACGACATACCAGCGCATGTGCATAAAGGCCTTCTTTTTGGGCGAAGAATACGAAGATATGGAAGAAGAAGAGGAAGGTCTCGAAGCGGATGCCAACAGCTTCGATATCCCAGTGGACGGCCGCATATTCCGCTCGTGTGTGTTCAATACTACGAGAAGAGGGGATGTGTACTGTTTTAGGGCGACGTCGTCTACGATGCAAAGATCTAATCAGCTCCGACAGAATTCACTGGTTAGATACGAGTCCGAAAATGACAGAGGCAATGTAGAGAGTAACTTCGGGGAAGTGCTTTGCTTTTTCTCTATCCATATACCAGAGGAATGTGTTTATGCCCGTAGGAGCATGAGGCGGCGTAATGCAACTGGTATTAAACTGGGAATAAAAGAGAAAGAGAGAGGAGCGGTGAGGGACCTAGAAGAGAGAGAGTTGTCACTAGCGTATATCAGATCTTTCCCTGCTATACGAGACGGAAAGCTGTTATACAAAGGAGGAAGAGGTCAATTGAAAGTCATAATGGCTAGTGATATACATGAATTGATTGGCCTATTGCGCAAAGGGAGGCAAGAGTTTATAATTAGGAGACATAGCGCACTATGGTAAATTGGCACAATTAACTAAGCTATAAGATATATTTTTATGTGTATATATTTTTAATGAATTGAACGTATAAGAGTATATATAATATCGGTATATATATCGGCTAGTTATGAAAGAAACACAGTTGGAATGTGTCGGGTAAACACAAGTGGATTGTGTTTGAGTGAACATCGGCTAGCTATGACTGGAACACAGTTGGAATGTGTCGGGTCAAACACAAGTGGATTGTGTTTGAATATGTTAGATATCTATGAAAGAAACACAGTTGGAACGTGTTAGGTCGAAAGGTAATATGTGTGCACACAAGTGGATTGTGCTTTTTTAGATAGAGAGATGAGAGACTGGGCAGAGCGCACATAGCTAGGAGGACAACACAAGCAAATTGTGTTTATTTCGCACGATTTACTTGTGTTTCTAGTTTCACACAAATCTATTGTGTGAAATAACACAGTAATACGGTGCTTGCTAACAAGACACACAAGTCTTGTGTTCTAAACACAAGACTGTGTTTGATTGTGGTGAGTAACACAATTTTCCATAGCCGAGCACAAGTAAATTGTGTTATAAACACAATCGCCACACAAAAAATGTACCATGGTGTCTAGATATGCTCAAATGTAACTATTTCATTTGTTGAGACGCGAGGCGGCCCACTACTAGTACAAGGTATTAAGCTATCCTTTGAAATAAAGATAGATGATATAAATGCAAATATTATGCTTTGTTGTTAAGAAAAAACTCTTTTTAAATTTTTTGCTTATTTCTATGCTACTCGTCTACGGCGGCTCGTACGTACAGTACGATGCCAGTCGTGAGCGTCAGGCGCGGCGTCGCAACGCCCCCGAACCATCATGGGTACCAGCACAGCAACCACAATTGATCCTTTGGAGAGCTGAATTTTTGTATAGTTGTTAAGTAGTAGATAAATAACAATAATTTGACATTTAATATCTTGTATACCAACCCTCCGTGAAAAGGTTGTGGAAATCTGGTTGCGCGCCTGACGCTCACGACTGGCATCGTACTGTACAGCGGTGGGTATTAAGTCATCGGACGGCCTAGCCACAATTTTGCCTGCAAACGCGTATTTTGGTGGCGTTCTGTCTGATCACTTATTACCCACCGCTGTACATACAAAAAAAGAAAAGAAAAAAAAAATGCAAGTGGCAGAGCAGTGATTATTCGTTGATCTGTCAAAGAATTTCGCCCTTTCTATTTTCTATGAAAGACAAGTAGCGGCTGAGTGGGCTGCCCTCTTGCGACATATTCAACGCGTCTCCCCCACTACACCCATCCAAACCTATTTAATACCTTCACAAGCCCCACCATCTTACATTATCCTCCAACCTCCATTAATACGCATTTTATCAACAATGACATCTCCTCCGTCAACCCCTACAGCTCTGCAGAGAAGATTTATTCAACTCTCCACTCCCACAGAGTGGGTAGAGTCCTATCGCCCGGGAGGATATCACCCGGTGCATATTGGGGATCGGCTCCAGTCTGGCCGTTACAAGATTCTGCGTAAACTCGGATATGGGTCGTTTTCAACAGTTTGGCTAGCGCTTGATGAGCAGTAAGCTGCCCCCCCCCCCCCCAGCCTCTTGCCTGCGATTAGGGATGAACTAACGCAGATCTCAGAATGTCTCGATATGTCGCTCTCAAAATATCCACGGCCGATATGTTGGCTAAAGATAAAGAACTGTCCTTGCGGGAGCGCATCGCACACCAGGACTCAAAGCATATCTTGACCCTATTGGAGAGTTTTCTACAAACAGGTCCCAATGGAACCCATCTATGCCTAGTGTTTGAACCAATGGCTGCCAGTTTCAACTGGATGCTTGAACCACACGAAGGCGATCTTCCCAACGCGCACCTCGAAAGAGCTCCTCTATCCTTGAGAAAGAAAGTTTTACGGCACACCCTTCTGGGCCTATGCACCCTGCACGATAGTGGTATTGTTCACGGTGATATACAGTTTGGGAATGTTTTATTAGGCGTGAAGGACCTGGACAGTGTGCCGGAGGATGAATTGCGGCAGGACATGCGAGAAGAAATCGGCATCTCCTGGCCCATCCAACGCTTGGACAGAAAGGAGGATAAGTGGGCGCCGCGATATCTCGCCGTACCGCAGCCCCTCGCAGCAAAGTATATTGACATTGGGCCGAGTCTTACCGCCAAGCTATCGGACTTGGGCGGTGGTATGTTCCTGCCAAAACCATCCACAATTACAGCCGATAAACTGACCTTTTTGAAAGCCCTCCTGCTACCCGATGATCATCATAAACCCGTCACACCCATTGCCCTTCGTGCACCTGAACTTGTGCTAGGACTCCCTTTTGATCAAGGCATCGACATATGGGCTTTTGGCTGGCTCATCGCCCAGTTAGTTACAGGCCAACCCCCGTTCGCCATAGATAATTGGGCTGATTGTACACCCGAAGATGAGGCCGCAACTGATGATGACCATATTATGGGATTTATTGATCTCCTGGGTCCTCTTCCCGAGCACCTACTTCAAATGTGGCCACGTAGGGAGAGATATTATCAAGAGGACGGGACCCAGATCCGCTGGAATGTTGATAGCGGCGACCCAGGTGAACCAGGTCCCCAATGTATCCTAGAGGACTTTATACTTCAGAATAGGAACCCAGATATTTCAGTTGAGGAGGCAGCTGTGATCAGTGGCCTACTGCGTCAGATCTTGCAGTACGAGCCGGAGAAGCGGCCAAGCGCGCAGGAGATACTGAGCCATGCATGGCTCCAAGAATAGGTGCGGCTTTTATGTTTCTTTTGTCTTGTCGATAAGAATAAAATTCTTGTATTGCGAATGAGAATACTAGTGGCATGTGGGGAAACATAGTCTTTTGCTATATAGTGGCAGCTCCCGGATTGTTTTGGGGGGGTGTTTGAAGCAGCTTAAGTTGGGGAGACAATGAACAAACAAGCAGAGAATAAAAATGAGATTTTGCTCCCTTCCCATCCGACAACGCGCCAAGTATGCCTAGAGTGAATTGACTACTCTCCTCTGGGAATCCTTCTAGGTGTAGTTATGCGGAAACTTGCATTGTCTGATTCAGCCCTCAAGCTGATACATCCGCTTATGATATACTGATGCCTGGTATCCGACAACGAAAAATTGACCTACTTGCACATATAAAATCATATGCGTAACTTTATCCACCCTAACTACATATGCAAAAACTTCGTTGTCGGACGCTGCGAAACCTCTCTAATATAGATATATTCCAACAAAATTTAGTGGTGTAGTGCACTAGCGCATAAATAGTTTCTTTATTCTCCCAAAAGTATCATCCCTTCGTTCGTTTTGACCATAAACGCTATTGGGTATATTATACTTGTTTCAGCGTTGTTGGCCGGGTTATTTTATTGTGTTCAATCTCTTTCGTGTTCGGCTTCACGACAATCCGAACGATGAAATAAATAAAATCTTAGTTTTATAGACAGAGGAAGAATTTCATTTGCGCTATCGACGACAAATGAATGATGATAGGAAAAAAAGAAGAAGAGGAAAGTACAAATCTAACTATGAGGTAGTCCTGCTGTGGACACCTTACAAAAGCATTGTCTGTGTCGTCACGTGAACGCTGACGAATCCGTGACACCAAATGTGCCCAACAGCGTCCTTTATCTCTAGTACACCTAACCCAAACTCCGCGAACCTCTTTAAGCTCGAAGTCACCGTTTGTGGCCTCTCTTTCAACAGATCTTTCCACTCCTAGAGGGTATCCACATCTTGTAGCAGTTAGGATTTTGAATATCAACTCTGCTATTCTTCATACATATATGGGAATCACGGGCACGAACGAAGGCATAAGAGTCCCTTTCAACCAGACAGGGAATACTGCCAAAAGTTATATGTATAAGGCTCAAGAGAAAGCCGCATGACGCCATTGTTGAGGCTCTATGCCAAGAGTGCGGGGGTGGCGCAAACCCAAGATTGCCCACTGTCCACACCCATCAAGGAGTCACGTCAGTCCAGTTAATAGAATGTTCTTAATTTCCTGCATGGTATGCTAATATGCCCAGGCCCACACCCTCACCACAATCCCTTCGGCTGTTCCCGCGATTCACAACCTCCGCCACCGAAAGATTTACTCTATGATATTTTAACTGAGATAGGTAGTGGAGACGGCCAAATTAAGCCCGAATGGGTAGCGGAGGTAAGATAAATAGTCGGCGTGTTAACTGCGCACGAATATCACTCCTTTAATCGGGAAGATGTCACGAGAAGCCACAGGTACAGATTACAGGCGAAGGTCTATATAGAGTACCGCAAAAACTCACGAACTTTGCTAGCGGATCTGACCAAAAACTAACTTGTAGAGGAAATATCTGAAGCTGATCTCTGCCTTTCAGCCAATCATCAATGAAGAAATCCCTGCACGGAGATAATCAAGTTGGCGAGTTTCTGCGGTATTTACCAAGTGTCAAAACCGGCGATTTACACTTCGCCACATTAAAACGTGGTTGCCGAAACCGACAATTTTGACCTATTTCTCGAGGTAGGGGTATATATATGATACGCCTGGAGATTTTTTCTATAGTACTGCGTATAGTTCACATCCTGCGAGCGTATTTCCCAGTAAGCGTGAAGAATTATTTATCTACAGAGTTTCCCCCATCATACCTTCCTTGTGTGAGTGAGGGGAACTGTCAATTTTGCCTCCCGTAACCGACATTTTCAAAGTGTCAATTCTCGGATTTGACACTTAAAAGATACTCTCTAATGACCCCGTGCAGCAGCAGCACTGGCAGTGTTTGTCGGACCTCTGTTCCCTCGACCTTGTTCATACCTCCTCTATCAACTCGCGGACAATTCCTTGGAACTAGCTCTCTTCGGAGTCTCCGAAAAACCTGTCTCGTGCCCGGTCCAATCCACTTGGCGCCAAGGTTCGTGACTCTCGATACAAAGCACTGTGTAATTTATAGTCAATCACAAGAAGGCTGGGCACAAGACAGCCGCGCCGGCGCTACGCGTGGTCGTGGTCTTGCAAGCCGGTGGGTCACCACCTGCGAGTACCTCTCGGAACGCAACACACCCACCCCCGGGACTGACCGATTTGAGTACAGGTTCTATAGCGAGCTGTTTATCATGTCGTTCATCAATGGGCATGTGTTCCACCTACCAGCGGGTATGGAGTTCACTTGGGCTGCCGACCAGTTATGCGGAGTTGGACGTCATTGCTATTGCGTGGAAGGCTAAGGTTCGCGCCCAAATCCCTCTTCCTGTACTGATGGGGGATTCTGGCACCCCACTAGAGGGTTATTATGCACACTGTCACTGTGGTGAGGGCATACATCACACTAATTAATATACTTGGCCGTTTCTGTGAATACCACCGCTAGTGACTCCCTCCCCCGAAGAAGTGATATCCACCTGTGCCCACCCGAAACTCGATTTTGGGTTAGGTCTGTACTAGTGTAGTAGAGCGCATAAGCTTTTGAAATATCCTGGTTAAGTACCGCCAAATCCCCAGAGTGGCTTGCAGAATAGCTGGGAAATCATCCTCCAGAAAAAAGTAAGTAATCAGGGTTAATCAGTAGAAATGGCACCTTCTACGGCGAATTCAGATCAAATTTAAGCGAATCTTTCCACGATACTAATTAGCATACTGAACTAGGAGTCCGCCAAAGCCAGGATTTATTCACTTGCCTCTCAACCTAGGTTACAAGCGCTGGAGCTCCACACAGGCCGGCTCTAACAGAAGCGTTTATTCCCGGTAAATATAAGCACCTATCAAGATCTCCCAATGCTGGTGGCAGTTTATTGTATTCTTTGTGCAGGGGCCAGGAGTATATTAAGGGCACAAGCCATTGAGCATCTGACAGAGAAGATGGGTCAAAGGAGGGTTGTTTCATCGCCTAGACAGCCGAGTGATATTTCGTGATCGCCGGTTTTGATAGCCCTCCCGAATTCTTGGAAGAGGCAGAGAACTGGGAGAGCTCATTATGTTCGTCAGAGGGTATACTAATGTAGGAAATATTGAGCTGGCGGTGTCTCAGGGCTCTATCAGGAATATTATATGAAGATAACTAAAGATGATTTTGTATAAGAAAAGGAGACTTGGAGTAGATATGGGCCACTTTTAAATACCCAAAATGCTGCCTAGAATTTAGTTTGATTGCATCTACTTAATCTCTAGCTTCTACTGTATCATTGATGAAATCATTTGAGGGTGAGGGGCTTTAAGTGCTACGCAAATATGACCTCAAAAAGGTATTTTTATTCGAGTTCGCACCGAATTCCGGTTGCTACGCGCCGGCATAATTTAGCTACTGTCAAGTACCTCGCGCCCCTACTTACCTGCCCACTTAGCATTGTTTTCTTTGATTGTTCTAGCAAGGAAGATACAGCGAGTAAGGAAACCATATCAGCAAGTCCATCAGGCTTTACACGTGTAGAATTATGGACAGACCGCTATACAATAGTCGGGAATCGAGTCATATCTCATGACCTACCTTTTTTCATTCGATTTTATTCAAGTTTTCTGGTTTTCTTTTTAATTTGTTATGTATTCGTTACATGAGCTACACTATTCTCTTTCAATATTACATACTAACACAAGATACGTACTAGTAAAATAAAAGAAATTGGCTCAATATTTGACCGAGTTATATGTCATTATTATTCATCCACCACGGTAAAAGAGCAATCGTATTAGCCAACCAACTAATGCAAGCCCGGAAGAGCAGTTATCATTGCATCAAATGTGAAAAAAAAAAAAGAATTTACTCAGATACGATGAACGCAGCTGAATTTGTTTTTGACGCGAATCCTTCTACATAACACAAACCATGCCCAGAACCACAAACCAGCACACCAATGAAAAAACACTGAAGATCACCCATATAGTGAATCTATATACAAAGGGGATTGGCCATATCGTACAAAAAAGATTCGAATTTATTCACTAGATTCTGACTTTTGGAAGTTGTGGAGCCGTTGCATCACTTTAAGGACTGCAGGGTACATGCTTGTGCCGCCCGCCTGCCAACCCACCGACCTAACTGCCTACCTGCTAGCCGCTGCCCGGAATTGCTGTTTTGGTGGTCTAAAAGTCCTGTTTTAGGCGTCAGTATCGATCGGGAGTCTAGACTAGTATCGTGAATCTTTTAGCAATTAAGGTTTATAGCGGAAAATATATCTTATGCGAGACAAGAAGTTGGTTTATCACTACCAGCGATCCTTCTTGCAATCTAATAGGCTGAAAGTGCAGAATCCTGGACCGCATGGCAACCGGACCACGCCCACCAGGAGAATTTACTATTGCCTAGCAGGCTGGAACATTGTCAAGATCTGGTGTGTCAATTTCAGTTGTTGAAATATCAATCCAACTATTGCAAAGTTTGTATAAACTGCGTATCTCAGCCTGCCAGACGATAGGATTCAATAATTACTAGGGGCGAAGGCGCTGACACATGCCGAGAGGTGTCATGCCGGATGCGTAAATAATGCAGATATTGTTCTTGTCGTTATTCAGTGATGCATGCTGGCGCTCACTCCCCATAACCCAGTCCCCATTCCCCCTGTGCACTCAGCCCTCATCATGATATTTTCCTCGTATCGAAATCACCCCCGTCTGCCCCCACATATGCTGGCGCCCAGTTCCCATACTCCGCTTCTCATCCTTATATTACACACTTGGTATTGACACCACCCTATCCCCCGCATGACTTGTCTCAAGTGCTGGTTCTCAATCTTCAACCCTCGCATGCTAATCGGTACAATTAATTACTATTTCCCGTGGCTCAGCCCCCACTTGCTAACTCATGCCATGCCTCAAGTTCTGGTCAATCCTTAACCCTCGCCTCTCGGTTCATGATGATACGAGAGGTGAGGGTTAATGATTGACTAGCACTTGAGAGTCGTATGTGTAACTAGATCGAGTTGCAAGGTGATACAAGTAATTGGTTCAACTTCACCCAAGTCCATTCTTCCCAGCTCCCCCAACCGCCCGAATCCTAACTCATGCCCGATGAAAATCATGGAAGAACCGCGAGAAGTGAGACATGGTGGTTGAGTATTAGCGGGATTAGAGAAGCGCGACATGGTGGGTGTTAGTACAGGCGAATATCGCTATAAGTGTAACATCTATAAGGGCAATCACCCAATAAGGGTACGGGTTTGTGGTCCAAAAAATCTGTATGCAAAAATAAGGGTAAATGGCCAAATACTTGCTATCCCTTAAACTGTTGACCCACGATCCGTGGGGGCCGAATGCAATGATATGTGGGTACTAGTTGGTCCATGCAGTATCAAAAACAGAAATGAGATATTGTGAACTGTCATGAGCGTGGTTGAGTGAATATTGTCCGTAATGAGTACTCAACAAACTATTCACCGTTCAACATTGCCGTGATCATTCTCCTAAATATGTCAGACTTTAAGATTCATATCATGACAAGGAGGTAGAAAACTCAGATTGCGAGAGTTTAATATTAGGTGATGAGGCCTCAGAGAATCCTGAATCCCCAGTTACCTTTGGTGCAAGCCTCCCTCCAGAAATGGATTCCGATGATAGTAACTTTGAGTCAAATGGGAGTGGTGATTATCTTTCTCCATCGGTTAATTGTGGTCCGGACTTTGAACCCTTATCCTCCTTATTCTCAGCACATACTGCCCAACCTTGTGTACCTGGTCGAGCCGAATTGGACAGGAGCAGTCCACTCGCATTCTTCAGCTTGTTCGTCCCTGACAACCTTTTTGAGATATTTGTAGGGAATGCCAATGAATATGCAAAAAGTAAAAGACCACCACTGGGCTCTAAGGGTAAAAGAAGAAACTGGATGTATACAAGAGCAACGGAATTGATGGTATAGTTCAGATTGATAATATTTATGGGCCTTGTGAAAACCTCCTCGATTCCGCTGTATTGGAAAACCAATCCAGATAGCAAGTTGTTTGAACCCATAAAAAGCATTGCTTTGGTTCAATTTGAGCCACTGTAGTGGTTCTTTCATCTGTCACCACCAGTTGAACAACAGCCCAAAAAATTACCCTGGTACTCAAAGATTGATGTTCTTGGACAAGCAATACGCAAACTTGAAGCTTCGAAAGAATACTTGGTACCGGCTACGGATTTGTCAATTGACGAAATGATGGTCCGATTTACTGGTCGGTCAAAGCATACAATAAAAATATAGAATAAACCGATCGGTTAAGTATATAAATTGTTCGCTCTCCGTTGAGACGGATATACATATCATTTTCTATATCATTCTCGTACCAAGAAGATAGGAGGAGTTTCCAAACTGGCCGATCATTGCTTTGCATCCTCCGCGGTTATTCAGCTTGGGAAATCTCTGCCGTACACTACTCACCAACTCGGATTCGACATATACATGGACAATTATTTATCAAATATCCCAATGTTTAAGTAGCTCCGAGATATTAGAATAGGAGCTTGCGGAACTGCCAAACCAAATTCAGAGCTTTTCCCTCCCGCTTTCATGAAAAAGAATACATCTCTTAGACAGAGACCTGTATGGAATACACTAGAAGGCGAGATCATCGAGGAAGTACCCTCTCTCATATCGATGGACAATCTTTATGTTCTATTTCTCACCACGACAGACCAGGTGAAAGGTTTGGAGCATTCGCCATAGACCAGGTGTTAGCAGTATGAATGCGAGAATTGTGCGTCATATTTTTGGTGATAATCCTACAAAAAGTTTCTTGATATCTATCGTTATCCATATGTATAATATGCATGTGTACAGAGTCGATATAACTGATCAAAGACAAAGCTACTGGCCTACCCACTTTTCTTTTGGTACCTAAATACAGCAATTGTGAATACCTATTTGTTGTATCGTACAGCCAATATAAAAGAGGGGGCTATAGCTAAAGACCTGTCGTCACATCGTCGATTTTGTGAGGTTCTGTATGAAGAACTCATCAAGCGGGGAGTACAATAATTTTGCCGGAAAAATCGGACACTAAAATCTCTGCCAGCATCTGGATTTCAACCCAGAGAACATCTACTAGGACAGGTACTACCAGGTGAAACTGGAAAGCAAGGTTATTGTGCATACTGTTTTGGGGAAAGAAACGAGGTCATGCTGAGAGTGTATTTGGAACAGAGATTGAGAACTTGAATAGTCAATCGGGCAGTAGAACTATCACCGGTTCTGTTAGGAAAATATCTATAAAAGGGTCAGGAAAAAGGAGTACTCAAACACGAACTTTCTGCATTCTCTGTAAAGCTTTCCTTTGTAAGGAGAGATGTTTCACTTTGTACCATAGCAGTCGGCGAGGAGGTACCAGTTCATTGCCCTTGGGCGAACCTCAAAATAAAAGTGGGGAACGGCAACATGATTGTACTTGTTGAGTTCACCAAAGCGGGTTGAGGTTCGGGTGAGACATGGTGAGACACTCTGTCATGAACGAATTATGCAACCTTTTCGAGTAGGTCAGCAATTGACAGGTTAAGGGATAAGAATATTCTTAGTCAATTGAGCTTATTTTTTGGGTGTGTGTCCTTATAGAAAAGGTAGGTTAGGATCAAATCTCCATATAATCCGCAGGTCTCTATTAATTCATGGTCCTTCAATCCATTATTGAACCGGAAATCGACTAAATAAACCTAACCCTAATTTTCCATAAGGGCGTGTGTTCAAGTTCCGGGCCATTCACGAATATGACAGATTCATGAGTGAATTTAACAAATTCGCTAATGGACTTGAGGTATTCGCGAATGGACTCCTAGGCTCATACATATGTGACAGGACCAGTTTATTCATGAACAGCATGGGGAAACTGTTGTTTTAGTACCAACACCTGATAACTAATAATGATTTATATTAATCCCGACAACTGCTACAACTACCAGAGACCTCTAAACAAGACTAGCGACCCTAAATATCGAGTCTGGAATAATAATTGGCACCTTCAAGATCTTTAGCGGGCTTCAGTGACATCCTGTGGCCTCTATCAGCCTCAGGCACCTTTGCAATCTCTTATTTGGGCCCTATGACCTCTAGTAAAGCCATTTGGTCTCTAATAAAGCCCAGGCAATTTGGGTGTTGGTTCCAAGAGCCAATCCCACTACCTTTTGCCCAGTCCATTCACCAATGGACCAGTCTGGTCCCGGGTGTACGGAGAACGCAGTCCATTCACGAATTGGAAGTATCCGCCAATGGCCCGGAACACATACTCTCTATAAGGGTAAGCTGCGACCCAATTTTTCGAAATTTTCGTACCCTTATAGCGAGATCCGACTGTATGTGAGGGTTGAGAAGCGAGAAGCGAGAAGCGAGAGATGAGGATTGAAAATTGAGTATCAGCACTTGAGACAAGGTGATAGTTGATGATGATCTGCACCCATCTCACGCACATATCAATATCTCTCCCCCTGTGACTCCTTAAAGAGAGACGATTTCTCCTTCACTAGGGAGATCAAACCCTTAAGTTCTTAATTTTACCTTTATAAACAAAGACCTCTTACAAATCATTGCAAATTTCAAGATGCCCGGCCTGCTCATTGACCCTGAAACCTCTGAACAACACTCAACCCCGGGCTCTCCGCCCTCCCTACCACAGCCGCCGCCTAGCACACTTGACCCTTGGCTGGATACCTACGCTATAGGCGGGGAAATATCTGGCCCTATTCGGTTTACACCCAGCAGCAGCAACTAGCGCCCGTAATATACCGGCAAATAGAGGTGAGGATCGGGAACGAGCAAAGCCCCACGGACAGGAGCACACTCGCGTTAAGTACGCAACACTTCCGCATCTTTAATTATGGGTGGCAAACCACTAACGGGGAATAATGACGGCGCATTGGCACCATCCGTGAGAAGGGAGGCGAAGAGGTATATCGAGCAAAACCCCCCACGGGAAACAACAACGTACTTTCTGTACACTAGTCGCCGTGCAAAAGGCTAGAATGGCGGGTAACCAGAATGAGAACCAGGCAGATATTAATAACGGAGGCAACAGCCCATCACACCAGCCTGATCAAGACCCCATTAGTGGATATAGGGCAGGTAGGTAGTAAGGCACGGACTTCCCCTCAATCCCTAGGATAGCATCACCCTCCCTCGTTAAACCCCCGTTATTGCCGTCTTCTAAAACATACTCCTTTTCACATTAAATCGAGCGTCCTATGCTCCCTATCCGTATCAGGTGCGAACGGGTTGAGTGGGGAGGAAGAACGGGTTGAGTAGCAGGACAGGAAGGCCGGGATATGACGAGTGAGCATGGGTGATGCTTGCAAGGGCTGTGGTCAACGACCTCTCTTCTTTTTTTTTTCTCACTTACTTCAACAAAAGCTTTCACCGTTCTCAACACACTCCACCCCACACGCTCCTTCCTCAGCCACTTCTTCCCCTGCCGTTCGTCTTAGTTTTCGGATATTCTATCGTGTCAAAACGCCCCTTCCCTTGTCGTTCACTTTAATAGTTTTCACCCCCCCCCCCTCTCTCCACGCGATTCATTCCCTCTCCTATGATAAAAAAAACAACTCCCTCTCCTAGGCTACGTATAACACGTTGCCTCGTACTTCGGGGTCAGCACACGTTTTAGTTAAAACGTGAGGTTTTTTTTGTTTAATATACGTGTATGTACGTGGTCGTTAGTTAAACGGTCGGGAATCTTTAGAAAGCACTTGGTTCCAACGATCCCCTACATATAGTTAAAGCACAAGTAACAATTAGCTAGGGTGACAAGTAAAAAGACAACATGCAGTAAGAGATCTTCCGAACGTATGCTTGCAATCAAGTGAGCATGAAAAGGCGATTTGCTCGCATTGGGTATTTTTTACCACTTATGGGAGAGGAATCCTGCGTATTCGGTACGCTGATTAAAGACAGTACGCCGCACCACTTAGTCATAGAATATCACTCGCTCCCGTATACGGCGGAAGGGCACGTCGGAAAAGGGTCCACAAAAGCACATTGAAATAGAACTGGGAAGGACATAAGAAAGAGTACTAGAGGGAACACCAGTGGGGGCGTAATACAGGTATGGACCCTCAAAATGCTTTCCACAATTTCATTTCCTGATATAATACACCAGATTAGCCTATTCCAGTGTAATCCTGGCGCCCACTCTTTTACCCTACTCATCTGCTGGGCCCTACATGGTGCTTATAAGTCTATACGGCTGAACGAAGTTTTCTGCGTCCTCTTTGGTTATGGCGAGGTTTTGTGTTTTGCGCTTGATCGCGCCTAGTCTGCATATGGATGTACCCACTGCCTTCTGTTATGTGCATGCAAGATGATTATCAACTCAAAGATGACACACCATGCGTTCCCTGGTACTAACCCTGCTGCTGTTCCTTACAGCCGTGGGTGCTACTCCCTTCCTCGAGAATGCAGGAGGAGACACTGATACCGTTGAGTCCTACCTCATCGGGAACGACGCCCGCTCTATTGAGGTAGATCTTATTCTAGAGGCTACCAAAACCCCGGAAAACGCAAAGGGGGCGGCGGTACCGGCAGAGGGCGTGGAGTTGGCAACGGCGGGTAAGCACTCCCCCTAAACACACACATATTCCAAACCCCACATTAATACCCCTTCTAGGTCCCTCAGCGGTGCCGGCGGTTGCACCATCACCGGCTCCGGCACGCCAAAAACCTTTGGCAGTTACTACGGCGGCGGCGGCGTCCCATTCACTAGCGGCAAGCCTACACCCAGCGAGCTTCTCCATCTCTACCTTAGGGTATCGGCCGTCTACCTCTTTTTTGCCGGGGAGTGGCTATATAGTGGCATCCATTCATACTGGTATGACGACAAGGCGGAGTACCAGAATACCGAATTACCGGTGCTGTACCTGTGACAGGAGTACTCAGTGTGCGGATGCGAAGGCGTTTATTGACTCCACTGGCATGGTGGCCAATACGACCCCCAGTCGGCTGGTGGAGGTGAATGGGACGAGGACAATCGTGATCAATGGGGTGTTGGCGAACGGGACCACGGCGGGTGGGGGTACTGAGGCGGTTTCGGGGGCAGAGGCGACTCAGGGAGCGGGGATGCTAATGTTGGCGGTTGTGGTGGCGGTAGGGGTGGTCATGGTGTTGTTGTAGGTTTGGCTTGCGCACGGTATTGATGCCAAGATTGCCCTGCATGCCTCGGCCCTCGTAGAGTACATATGTAGAGTACCTATGTGTACTCGCATCTTCCTGTCGTTCGTGGACGCGACTAATATTGCATACCATACAAAAATACGCCAAGCTCATGATTTTTGGTGTACGCAATAGTGGCCCAGTTCAAAAACGTCAGGAAAATACTAGTACAGAGAGTACTCTAAATAGTGCAACAAGCTTATTTATACAAGCTCCCCATTAATGCCACGTGCGTGTACCCTGCCTGGGCTGCACTGGACCCAGCCACACAGAAATCCCAATCCCGTGGGCGGGCTTGAGCCGAATATACTAGCTACATATACCTCTTCTCCCGAACACCCCCGCTACCCACAACATTCTAGAATGGCCACCAATGATCTCTCTCTCTATATATATATTCTCCAGCCTTCCCACTGTGTTTCCTTCCCTACACATCTACTTCCTTGTCTCTCAATATATGCATCTTCCATTATTCCGAGATCTAGAAGGTTCTAGCACGGTTTGTGTAATAGTAAACTCAGAACCTCCAGTATCTAGGTCCAACAGGACGGACACCATTTTTTGGCAGAGTTTGCAGTCTGCCGCGAAGGGCTTCTTTGAGAGATTCCAGCAGCGATATCTAGCATACTGTAGTCTGTATTATTTATTTCATGAATTGGCCACCGTTTGGGAGATCCTGCCTGAGATTACCTATCCCTTAAGCTATCGATCGATGCTGACCCCCCTATAACAGAGAGATTAAATTTGTATAAGAGATCCATTTGATAACAGAGATAACGGTGTTGAGTGAATTTCAGGCAACCCATATGTCTGCCCCCTTCCTCCCCCTCATACTTTCTATACATGACCCTCGTACCCATACCACTAGAACCTGCACACATAACACCTGCGCACAATATTATCGAAAAACTACACTTACAATGGAGTCCTCTCCCGAAATGCAAGCGCTTATCCGCCTCACCCCAGAAGAGCGAACCTTGATGCGCACGCCCGGAAAACGTCTCAATATAGCAAGAAAAAGGCCAGAAGAAACTCCTAAGCCTCTTGACGACTTCTTCACGCAGGGGTATCCCCAGTTTAACTTCGTCGCCAGCGCCTCGCCCGAATCTCAGTGGAAACGACTTGCCCTGTTCGAGCACTGGTCGCCCGGCAGCCACGATTATGCCTCCGCCCGCGCACGATTCGAGGCCGCCTACGATGACCAGTTCAACACGGCAATAGATGGCTTTTTCAACCATTTTGTTGATTTTGATTACAACCCGCGTGCCGAGGCCAAAGCAGAATTCGAACGGCTACGTCAGAGGAAGGGGTGGTTTGACGATGGGCAGAAGAACTTAGACTGCTGGTACAAATGGGCGGAATATAGGAGGGCTCGCGTTGAGTTTTTTGACGCATTCCGGGACGACTTTTCGTGCTTCTTTGGAAGTGGCGATGATGTACGGGATTGGGTGTTCTTGTGCGACGTCTTGCGTGTTAAGCCCACGCCGAGGACTATCGAGCACTGTAAAACTGTATACACCCCTCCTCTGGTCCCTTTCTGACCGTTCCTCAACCACGTTTTTTGGCCAACCTGTGACAACTGCTGACTATGGGGTTGCCGTTGACAGGCGTTGGGAAGCTACTATGTGAACATATACGATCTCTACGAGCATGTGCGCTCTAAAGAGCCTCTACTATATCATAATACGGTCGCTGAGCTGAGCGTATACTCTCGGGATGATAACAAGCTCTATCCTCTAGAATCGGCCAAGACAACGTGTATGAAGTTTTTACTCCGGAAGTTTGTGGGTGTACAGGGAATGAGATGGGACGACTGGGGTAGAAAGCTGGTTACTGAGGAAGAATATAATCGGAGTAAAGTGATCATGCGTAATCTAGGAGAAATAGCTCGTAGGCGGGCTGGTAGCCAAATTCGCGGGCTCATGCGGAGTTGATGCCGAGTAACCTTATGCCATGTTTGATACGAATCTCTATAATAGCATTTTCTAATATTGTTTTATCTTTGGAACTTGGGGCTCTAGTTTCTCCCAGTCATTTATTGCATGCGCTTCTATTATTTTTGTATGATATTTTCGCTTCGTACCCTGTCGGATTTGGCTTTCTGAGTATCATTGAATATTAAAACTCTTGCACCCATCCTTAACACGCATATCAGTTCATAAGTTCAACAGCACCGCCATTTAATCTCTATCGATATGGGAAATTAATTCGTCTTAGTTTCCGCACTGTATGCCACTTTCCAGGCTGGTATACCGGTATCAATTTGCCACCTAATAGGCTTCTACGGGAATGTTATAATTCACACACTCACGGAACGGGTCCCTGTCCCGCTTTCAATTCTCCATATCCCTATCTGTGTCACCTATTCATTTTATCAATATGGCGGGGAGGTGTCTTTGGTCGATGCTACACTACAAGAAGATGCCGTCGTGTAGTGACTCTTTTTCTTTTTCTTTCTACTGTTATCCGTACTATTTCTCTTGGTTTGTATTATTTAAGGGACCTCATTCGGCTCCCGGAATAAACCAAGTAACTCTACGCCCAATCGTACAGCAGTCGCAAGATCATTTGTCCACGTGACTCGCTACTCAACGAGTTCTCGGTTGACAGCCTGCTTCCAATCAACTGACATGAAAATGAAGGGGCTAAAGAGGTTAATTCTGGTACATCCTATTTAGGTAGTGACGGCTTGAACGAATGTTTATTATGGTCGCTTGACCTGGTTATTCAAGAGATAGTGGCCGGAGGTGCGTCATAATATATCACTCGGCCGTTACAAAATCCTGAGCGTGAGAAATCTGCACGGTAAAGTGAAGATGAATACATGTAGTGACTTGGTTGCTTTATTGACCGCAGTACAAAGAATGTGTCATTATATACTCTTGGCATATCAGCCTTTTCAGTTATTTCCATGACCTACTATTGACACCATAGTGACTAATAGTGATTATTAGTTACAACCACATATTTTCTCCTAAGCTCAGAAGCCATATTCTAACACTGAGTTCGGCTTCCCGAATTGTGATATCGGGCTCAAAATAAACCTTATTTTCATCTCGGAGGCCAAAATGAACTCCACCCGGGGCTAAAAAAACCTCATTATCATCATGTCGGAGGCTAAAGCGACAACTATCCGAACGAGCCCGATTTTTGAAAATAACTCAACAACCAGTAAAGGTATTATCAAAGATACCTCAGATTCTAGATTCTCATCAAAAACATTATCTATTTAACAATTTGATCTCATATGCACAGCGTTATCCCAGCTGAATGAATGAGACAGTACTCCAGTAGAGAGGCTTCGCAACACCACGAGCCCTGGGCACTCGTAGTACCAACAACCAACCACCACCACCAACCTCACCATACCAATCGCTATCCTGAGAGAGCCCACCAAATCCACCTCACGCTGGATAAAAGTGCACGGGAGAAAGTAAAAATGTGTTGGAGAAGAACAAAGCGGGAGAGAGACGCGGGAGAAAAGTCAAAAGAAAAAAAAGAAAAAGAAAAGAAACGGAAAAATTGGCTATGTACAGGTACGGCGGCCGGAACGATCTATGAAACTCTCAATCTGAAAAGGTATAATCAATGGAAAAACAGGGGCGTTAAATTTATCCCTTCGTTCGTGCCCGCGATTCACATAGAATAGGTCACAAACGGTGACTTCGAGCCTAAAGAGGTTAGCGGAGTGTAGGTTAGGTTTGCTAGAGATAAAGGTCGCTGGAACAAGTTTAACATACCCAATAGCGTTCGTGGACAAAATGAACGAACGTATGGCTCGAGATTCGATAGTGGGTGGGTGCCCCCAACCCAGATATCCCTTCGTCTGTATTCAGGACCGGGCGTTATGTGGGGAGACTAAGCCGGTCAAACAAAACCTCATGTAAATCCTCCACTAATAGACCTAACCCTGACCCCGTGAACCTCTTTGGTGCGAAAGTCACGTTCGCCACCAGATCTTTTCGTTTTTTGAACGAGTTTGTCCTCCATTGGGAGCGTTACATTCCTATTCACAGCTAGTTCACTGAATATCACGCCGCCGCTTCAAAGCTAAGAGGCCGTGATTCGCGGGAACAGACGAAGGGATAGTAACTGTGGGACGGATCCGATTCGTTTATAGAGGAGTGACGAGGGGATTCGGGTGTTTGGAGGTGCTGGCGTCGTGGTGGGGGATGGATGAGATCGAGGGGTTTTTTATGGATGAGATCGATCGAGGGGATTGCGGAGCGCCAAGCGCTCCCTGTGCCAAGACGTTATGCATAACATAAAGGTACTACGCACGGGGTAACAGTTCTCACTGTCAACAGACTTACTCCTACCCCGCACTCGAGCCACAAAGACACCCAGCTCATCTATATACATGACGGATATAACTGTAGCCCTGGAAGGAGAGCGATGCCGGCGATACCGGCGATGTGGGAGATGTGATTCTGCCGGGTGCGGGCGATTAAGAGGACGCTGGAGTTTAGCTGCTGCTGGAGGAATAGGGTGGGGAGGAGGGTGGGTTTCTTGACCCTCCGAGAGACCTAGGAAGATGGGATGAATTCCAGACCTCAAGAAGGCGGTGGAGGGTATATGAGGCGGGAAAATATTATATAATATGCGACAGAGCAGCAGAACTGTGTTTACGGGGGTGTTGGGATGAGGGGAGCGAGGTATGAGCCCCTTCACCTTCCCGACTCTAGCTCCCCTTCCCACTCTCACAGCAATTGAGGACTAACTGTTCCCCTTCCGCCCAGTCTCCATCCTGGGAGTAACCTCCGCGACAACATTCCGTCCGCCGTTGTTCATATCTACGCCAGTACAAGATGTAAGCTGGCACGCAGATCCTGATTTGCAGGAAGATGGGGTTGCAGGGGAAGACGAGCAGAACTATGCAGGGCGCCGACGGCTGTTACCAAAGAAAACTCCGGAGCGGTGTGAGCATGGCGAAGCTGTCGATTATGGTAGGATGCCTGATGAGCTCTGAAGTAAGTACCGGAGGTTTATAACTGAAGGAAATAATGAAACGGTGCAGGCCACGACGGGGCGGCTGCTGGATACGGCTGACCTTTGTTGTGGTGGTTTTCCCTGCCTGCCCATTGGGGGGGAACCCTCTCGTGTTGCTAGTTGGAACGGAACACCTCCCCCCCTTTACACCCTTCGGCATGCTTACATTTTTCACAGAGCGCGAAGAGAGCACTACACAATCGAGTATTTCGGAGCAACTGCGTGAGGAGTACGAAGCTTTCAGAACTAAGTCCATGAAGTGAATCGGGGGGGGGGGGGGGGGGGGAGTTTTTGTCGCAGATAAGGATGGTTGATAATGGGTTTCTTTCTTCAATTCTCAATGTAGTTAATGATCCACAGTGTGTTGCAAAAAGGGAAAAAAAAAATAGCTATATAGTTTCCCTATTCACACCATGCCACAACGCCAAAAAGCTACAATCCCACGGCGGTTAAGTAGACTACAGCAATGCAAAGGAACAGGAGTCTAAAGACAGGTCCGGCCGGCCCGGCCATAGGAAAACTGCGTGGGTAATACAAAAGCCTCGCTATCTGTTTCGCTGCCATTAACACGATAGTAGTACTTGACCACTCCGCATTACATACGTGTTATCGGGTTCAGCGGGGTGATCAGAAAAGAGACTTTGCACAGATGGGTTGGGTCTAGTGTTGTTTCCATCCCCTCCGGGCAGCAAGCTGCACATGGTTGGGTCTGGATACACGAAACGTTTTATCATCCTTCATGCATGCAAGGTGCTCTTCCCGTGGCATGTGGCTGGGGCCTTGGCAGGAAGATCTTCACACAACCGGGATAACGCACGGGATCCTAGTACAAGGCTCTGGCATAAGGTGATCGGACGGGCAAGGTTCGTAATAAAAACAAGCGAGTATGATTTTCCTAGAATACATGAACGGCTAGCTATGAGAAAGTGAAAAGTGTAAAGTGAAAAGTGAAAAGTGAAAAGTGAAAATAACATCAGTACTTTGTATGACCGCCATTTACAGCGCGCACTGCTTCAACCCCCCCTGGTAGGGAACCGAATAGGGAAGCAATTTCTTCAGAAGTAATTGCATCCCACTCTTCTTGGATCGCGATACGGAGTGCAACATTAGTTCTGCAACGACGCCGAGAAATTTTGTCCTTCATAATACGCCATACATTTTCAATAGAGTTACAATCAGGGAAGTTCCCAGGCCAGTCAAAAAAATACCCGAAAATTCCTAGCTCACCGATGCAGTGAACTTAGCACGATGTGGGGGAGCTCCATCATTCATAAAATATATGTAGCCTGATTCACAACTTGCCTGTGTAAATTCTGCCTTGAGAGAAATAGGTGAGGTTTTACAATCCGTTCACAGTAACGGAGTCCATTGAGCGTATGTCCCCATGCTTTGTCCCAAAATACAACTGGGCCTTTGATATTGCCTATTCATTTAGTCTAAGTCAGCATAATTTGGTCAGGGTGGTGAAGTAGTAGTCCATATCATAAATACAACCCCATACCATAATAGTCTGTAATTTTCGGAATTTGGGTACTAAGCAATCTTCTACATACGCTTCTCCAGGATTTCTAGTAGCCCATGTATTCCCAGCAAAACCCCCAATATCAAATCCGCACTCATCTGTCCAGATGACCTTTTGGAAATCTTCAATAGTTCAGTCATTAATATTATCAGCCATGCTAAGCGTTGGACCTTCGCAGTAATCGAGAGAAAGGGTTTGACGCGGGCTTCTTGGCGGTGATAGCCTTCATCGGCAAAAGCTTTTCTGAGGGTTCGTTAATTGACCGAAACATCAAGATCTTCAGCAATTTCTTGGAGGGTTTTGCGTCGATTCTGTTGAGAGGCAGTGGCATGTTCCACTAAGAGTTTTCTAATCATGAGGGTGATAACAGGGGGTCTGCCCATCCTGGGCCGGTGAGGAGTAGAGGACTGCTGGCAGATACTGAATACAGTGGAAAGAGGTACTTCAAGCTCCGATGCAATTTTTCTAAATTGCCAAAGTGCTATTTTACGAAGCCCTCTAATTTTAACGAAGACTATTTGAGAGTTCAACCCAAAGTGCTAAAGATTTTCATTGTGGTGGAGTGGTT
Organism: Morchella importuna; assembly: GCF_003444635.1. Lineage (NCBI taxonomy): Eukaryota > Fungi > Ascomycota > Pezizomycetes > Pezizales > Morchellaceae > Morchella > Morchella importuna. Next base: position 66,514 of record NW_025763469.1, on the reverse strand, counting down.
TTATATTCCATAGTGTGTCGTGAAGTTGAAGAATTACAGGTGGAATTACTATTCTTTTATACTACTTGAAAGTTATCACATATTATCCTCATTGATACTTGGGCAAGGCTTGATACTTCCTAATTTTACTTTTCTCGTCAAAAACTTCAATTAAACTCCACCTACGTACATTGATCTTTATCTATATCATGATGCAACAGCGTGGCCTGTTGTTGCAAACGGCCCAAAAGGTGTTGTTCTATACTTTTCGCCCTCAGAGTACTACCCGATCCTTAATGCGGACCCTGACCGTCCGATCACCATATGCCAGAGTCTTGTACTAGTGATAATTAACTCTCGCTCTGCGGGATCAACATCACTTTCCATCGGGGGGTACCCTGACACCTTCCTTATTCAGCTTAGCTTTGTACCGGGGTTCTGTCGGAGCCTCTTGGGGCTGTCGGAGCCTCTAAAGTCTGTCGGAGTCTGTATATAAACCTTAGCTTTTGTCGGAGTGCTTGAGTTGGGGTTGCGTGTTGTTCACTGAAGTACAAAATGAATTGTGTAAAATTACACTGGAGAATTGTGTAAATATAAACAATAGAGTTGTGTAACTTGAACCTTACTGTTTAACTCATGTGTACTCTTTACACAATTTTATGTTGTAAGTTCACAATTTAAATGTATGGCGCGAGAAGGCATAGGGGGTGGGTGTGTCAACTTCAGAGGAACCTTTTTTTGTATGGGAATTAGAGAAAATTCCACCGTCAGGCTAGGCGCTAGTACCATTATGTGAGTAGATCTCCCAATTCTTATAGATTGATTGGTTGCAAACGCCGAAGTTTACACACCTACGCACCTTAGCTTCTCGAGACATACGTACAGAATGATTTTGGATCTACTTTACCACAGCAGGAAATGCATCAGGCTATACATTTGCGAACGATTTTACCTACACCTTTGCCTACTGTCGACGATTTTACCAGTACCTTTCCCTACTTTGAAGTACTGTCGACGATTTTGCCTAAACCTTTTCCTACTGTCGACGATTTTACCAGGACCTTTCCCTACTTTGAAGTACTGTCGACGATTTTGCCTACACTTTTTCCTACTGTCGATGATTTTACCAGCACCTTTCCCTACTTTGAAGTACTGTCGACAATTTTACCTACACCCTTCACTACGACTTTCCTGGGAACATTGTCAATCATTAGGGAAACTTGAAGATGTAGGTACTAAGTAATGATGCAGGGAAAATCGTCGATAGTATGTTCTTACTAGTAGTAGGGAAAGGTGCTGGTAAAATCTTCGACAGTATGTACTACTTAATAGTACAGAAAGGTGGTGGTAAAATCGTCAACAGTATGTACTTAGTAGTAGGAAAAGGTGTAGGTAAAATCGTCGACAGTAGAAAAAAGTAGGAAAAGGTGCTGGTAAAATCGTCGATAGTAGGGAAAGGTGTACTAGTAGTAGGAAAAATTGTCGGACCGCGAATACTAGTACTGTTCTTGGTATTTCTTGCCTCTACTGATTATTGACTTAGACATTTTTGGATCTCCAGTTCGGCTATACATACCTATTGAGTCAGCTTATACATATTGCTTGTACTAGCAAGTGCTATATATTGAAAAGATATAATGGTACAGGTGGTAAACTCCAAGTCTAAGTTAGATAATCGGAATGATCCAGGTTCAATCCCTCCACATTCAAGTTCATTTGTTTTGCATTGGGGCAGGAGTGTTCTTCAGTATGATGCATTTACTAATCTCTTTACCGATGTCTTTACGGATGCATTTACTGATGCCTTTGCTGATGCATCTCAACCCGTGATTCAGAAACTTGAATCCGGTACTGTTTGCATTTCTATTTTCCTAATATAAGTATTTCCCGAACTCTTGGCAAAACGACACTGTGATGTATTAAGGATGCATTATCCACACATTTTAGGAACAAGGCTTGATAAACTGACTGACGACTTTCACTGATGCATTTCGTACCATGGTAGAGCCCGGGTGTCGGAAATCATGCTCATTCGACTAATTTTCAACGACAAGAGAATCAGCCATGAAGCAAAGTCATTTGGAGGCTAATATGAACTTGTAGATTCTCTTTTAAATGGAAAGAAAAGAAGTCTATCATTATAGCTTTTCTATACCCTTCACCACACATTCTTGTTATCCCATAGGGACGTCTTCCCGGGAAGGAAACATTATGTACCTAGGCACTAGCAAGTTCATCCTGGGGAGTAGTAGAGGGCTCTGGACACCTGAATTATGGGAGTGTATTGTGTTATGATAAAAAGTAGATATTTTAATGCATATAGTCGTGTCAAGCCAAAATGTGCATCATTTTCCGACACCCCGGTACTGTTGAATTACCTATTACCGAAACTGTACAGCGACAGGTAATAAGTCATCAGACGGAACGCCACCAAAATACACGTTTGCAGCCAAAATTGTGGTTAGGCCGTCCGATGACTTATTACCTACCGCTGTAGATCGTCACTAGTGACGCGAATCCGAGAATACCGGGCCTTCGGTAGTACTAGGGCTACATTGACAATATTGAATTTCTAATATTAATTGGATAGAATTTATAGCTGATGGTCTCTCCGTCAGCCTTTCATTGATTAAATTTGGCATCGTAAGGATCTTCGTTGATCTTTTCAGAGTCTAGGATGGGGCCAGATATTACTTACACTGATGCATATAAGCCATTGAAAGGAGATAATTAAAAAAGAATGCATACGTGTAATGAGTAAAAAGAACAGAAATAATTACTCACAGTGCATCACTCGCTAGTACACGAGTGACCGCCCATGATTCTAACACTGCCCTACTACTCACCGAAACCTTCCGTATGGACTAGTAACTAAACCGGAAGGTAAATAGTTGTTTCGTGGATCTTTGTTCATGGTAAATTACTTCTTGAATAAAATTGCATTCCTTAATTTTGCATGTAGTTACTGATGTAGCGGATTGAAGAGCTTTCTGTCGTAACCGTTTTGTCATGAGCCCTTCCGTGGTTAATATATCATCTATATATAAATGAATGGGCGAACGAGTCTTCTTTTTATCTTTGTAGGCCCAGTTATTAAAAAGACACAGGAAAATGAACCTATTGATTATTAGGGAACTGCTACGTCTGTCTTCAGTTTTTTCTTCAATATACTCCGGGTCGATCTACTCTTTCAGGGTCTGGCCTATTTATCGATGCTCTCTCTCCATTCACTGGATATTGATTGTGTACAACCAAGTATTCTAGTATATAGTAGATAATACAAAGTAAAATAGTTCGCCAACTCCAAAATGGTTACGGATACACTCTATTGGGTATATATATTGGAATAGTTTTACCGGTTCTATGTCCATACAAAATTTGAGGAAGAGGCGCCCTATTATGTGTTGGCGGGTGTGTTTTTCCTTCGCATGCATGAACTGATACATTGCTTGCTGGGCCAGCTTTTAATTGTTTTTCAACCACTTTCAGAAACCGAGTGATATTCCATGACCATGTATCCTCAACGCCTGGACGGACTCAGAGTCAAGAAGCGCACGAGATGCCAGGCCGGGTACGACAGAATTTACAGAAAATCCCTCGTGTAAACCGATCAATTGATTCATTACCTACCAAGCGAGAATTGTAAAAAGTCTTTCTTACATTTTTTGAATATGTACTTTCCAAACGACATTTCCCAGTGTCATTTCGGGTGCCTTTCGCTGACTGATTTTCACACCAGTTTCCGCAATAAGCTTGAGGTTAGAAACGAGCCTACCAGCTGCGGGGTCTGCAATAGAAGGCATCCCTTCATCATTCCACTGTGTATTTGGCTTGGCGCGAACTGACCTGCTACGACGCACCTAACATTACTAGTAAATGCAGTCCCCGGTGAATTGTTTAGGAGGTCGTATTCATTCCCTACCTACAGCTTGCGGTAAGATTATTGTAGAAATATGGGAGGAGTCCTATTGGCTTGCCCAGCCTCAGAAACCCTGTTTTTAGACCTCTGTTTCTACAATAGTTTTACCTCTCGCTGTACCTTCCTACTTCCTAATACATACTGTCGTTCACGGGCTGAAGAAGGACACAGGGCGTTGGACGGCTCGATTTCAACGAATAAGGGTAGTTGAAATGTACCACCTCTGTAGCTTGGCTGTTTGTCACTATAATTTCAATCCCTGTCCGCCAACACTTAGTGTTCGTCTCACCCTGTGAACGGTAATAATGTAGGGAATACCCTGTGTATCGTTCTCGCGGATGAATCTTGTCAAATTTGCGACATGGTTACAGCTCTTACCTAAATCGGCAACTTCCCTATGAACCATGAATAGTAAAAGTTTGCAGCCGATTGAATTATACACCACAAATTATTCCCCACGACAGCTATCAAACAACGGTTTTGGTACAGCTATCGGTAGAATTATTGCGGAAATGTGGCGTTGGAAAATCGCCCTGCTCTCGGCGTGATCGTCGGTCCCTGTTTCCACAATAATTCTACCGATAGCTGTATATGAGCGTATGTCGCGGATTTGACAATCTCATCCGTGAGAATGATTGATTTATCTGTTTTTGCCGGGGTAGGGGCTGGGGCGTCTTCACGGAAGCCCCCACCCGCACACATGAAGTTTGATAAAGCCTGAATGCAAGGGAGCGGAACTGCCCCGCACAAAACAGTGATCGGTAGGTATTTTGCCCTAGTCGCCACTAGACCAGGGCTAAAGCTTCCCAAATTCCCGGAGCGGGGGAGGGCAAACTGCTTGCATGAAGGTTGATAAAACTACACTAACTTCCTTCAAGTTGCATACCGCCACCAGCACCAACCGCGGCAACCCGTGGGATTTGTATCCAGGTATCCATCCCTGACATATTCCTGCTCCCCTGCGCTTCCGAGACAGGGCTCCACGATGATAAACTATAATTAGCGCCCAACCAGAATTAGCACTCAACATGGAAAACCTGGGGTGTGGGACGCTTTGAGTCAGAGTACTGTCATTCACGGGCCGATCGGATATTGTCAAACAGGGGATTTCAACCAATAAGAACATTAAAAAGCACGAACTCTGGACCATTGCTGTTTCTCACCATAGGTATGGCGCGAGAAGGCCTAGATGGCGGGTGTGTCAACTTCAGAGGAATTTCTTTGTATGGGAATCTGAGAAAATGCCAGGGTTAGTCTAGGTGCTAGTACCATTATGGCCAATTGGTATATGTTTGATTGCCTGATTCTTTGAAAAAACGCCGACTTTTACACACTTATCATACATAGCTTCTTGAGCCATAGCTGTAAATCTAGAATTCCAGCCAGTGCTCGCCAATACACACAGCCCGCGTGTACATGTATCACATAGTCGTAACCTGCATTAATGAATTAGAGAAAAACAAAATTGTCGTCACCCACGAGGTTCTCACTGGCAACGCGAGTGATGTTTAATGTCTCGGCTCCGTAAATATAGATTGAGGTCTGTGTTTTGGCGATTTCGATATCAATATTGTTCAGGACATCTAGAGACAGAAGAGTGCGACATTGGTCCCCACTGAAGATCACCTTCCTAATCTAGTAATTACTTGGCACCAAATGGCTCCGAAAATGGCAAGACAGACAATATATGCAAAGAAATTGGCCAGCCATCAGTGGTATATTCTCAATCGGGCAATTATGTACTAAAGTATTTCCTAATCTGGGAATAATTGGTATGGAAGTGCAACATTCAGTCAGCCTCTCCCCAAAAACCCAAATTTTAAAAAGTCAATAGCTCAACAACTACAACAGATAAAATTATTTGGGCTCTATTACAGTTTTATTTATCTCTTTTTCTATCACTATTCAGAGCTATTTTAATTTTAATCTTTTGTGGTAGTTGGACATGAAGCATCGAAGTTAGGCAATTTCGATATTCTAGCTCAAAGTGTCCCTAACCATAGAGGGAAAGATATGAGTTGGAAGTTATATTATTTTTTCCCCAATGCTAGTATAGTATTATTATAGTAGGTACAGTTGGTGAATCCTATATTTGGTGTATTTTTTAACTTTACTTCTAGTGCCAACTCCTTGATAACTATAAACACTAAATTATTTTTCTTCTTATAGAAAACTTTTTCTGCTTGTTATCTACAGTTCGATAGATAGATAATTAATTTATTATTATCCGATGAGGATTAGTATAAACCTTTTATAAAGCTAATTTTAAAAACTCTGGGATTTGCTTTTGTATTCTAATTTCTAAAAGCAGTTATTAATTGTATTAGTAATTACAAAACTGAATATAACGGGCACCTCATGTATAGGTTTTCCCAGCTATATCACTAATATTATCGAGAATTGGTAATATTAAACAAGTCACCTATCACATAGTTTTATGCACTTTATGTAACAAAATAATATAAATTAGCAGTAATTCACATGCTGAAGATGAACCCTGAGTGTAGACGAACAAGGATTTTTGGACAAATAGAAGACCAATTGGGTAGCTTGATTGTTTCTTGCCATATTGAGAACCCTAGTTCGTCTTCAACAAGTATTGGTCCTCACCTATGAACGACTGTATTCAATGCTAACATTTTTGAACTTCGGCACATCAGCAAGCCTAACAATTTCTGAAAGTGTCTCCTGTGCCTCTAGAGAATCAAAATCTGTTTTGATGTCTCAGAAGAACCTCAGGAGACACAGGAGACTATTGGGAGACTTATGAATATGTACAATCTTGCTGATGCAGTTAGTGCCAGTTGCTACCTGTTGCAGGAATTACGGGACAACGTTCTAAAAGTATAGGAGAATGAGGAAAACAAGTAGCAGATTGTGATATGAAGATGGTCGGGTAATGGAAGGACAAGCATAGAAAGATATCGGGTATTGTGGGGGCACGTGGTGTTACCAAAATAGTATTAGGTTATTGTGACGGCACGCTTACTATTGGGTATTTCACCTATAATAGAATAGGGAGTTGGGCTTAAGGCTGCAGGGTATTGGATTGAAGAAAGTAGGTCTCGTACAATCGTATAGTATAGCCTGAATATTGGTAACTGGAAGGTTCAAGGTTACGTGTCGGAATTAGAACGGAGGACGGTACTATGTGTGTGCGCATTTCTATTTTGGTTATCTTAGCGTTAATATTTGATTCTATTATCATAGTTTCAGTTAGCATTAGAAAGCGGACCTTGGCATAGGTTCCATCATGTATAAATAGTATAGAAGTCCCTACAGACTTGGGGGCATCAGCTCCTAAGTCAACGGAATCAGGTCTACAATATCACAAGTTTAAATGCTACAGAATTACAGCTTAGCATTGGCTACTTTCCCAAACTCTTCCATTTGTTGGCGGCTACAGATCTCTAACGCCGTGGTGGAAAAGTAGGGGATTGGATCGGAATATCCATGGTGACTTGAGTGTCGTGCTTCGGCAGGGTAACCCTGCCCTGTCTGCGAAGTACTGTAACAGGAGAGTTAGATGTTTTTCCCACGTGCGTACCCATGCTATATCAGGAAAATTTTTCAAATCGGGGTGATCGTATGTATACAACTTGTGCACGACAATAATGTGGTCTACTGGTACAATATTATCAAATACAAGTGGTTTCCGGCCTTCGGCCGGTTAGGACAATGAAATCAGCTAGGTAGTCTCGTCCAAATGTGACAGGTCGCTTGGAAATGTGATATATTGACAGAAAGTGATATATTACATGTACGCTAGGCTCACTCAGGACTAGCGCGCAGCATTGCTGGGTGAGGATCCCCAGATCGCTTCCAACTCCACCGCCACCTCTACCTCCACCTCCACCTCCACCTCTACCTCTACCTCTACCTCTACCTCTACCCCTACCCCTACCTCTACCCTACCCCTAACCCTACCTCTACCTCCGCCCCTCCTACCTGCCTCCATATTGACACCTATGCTAACGTCTATATAGACTCTTAATTCGACACCTAATTCACGCCCAAATCGACGCCCAAATCGACGCCCAAATCGACGCCCAAATCGACGCCCAAATCGACGGCTAGGAGGCATCAAATCGAGCACCGCCTCGAGCACCGCACCTAGCACCGCACCTAGCACCGCACCTAGCACCTAGTCGAGCACCGCAGCTAGCACCGCAGCTAGCACCGCACCTAGCACCGCACCTAGCACCGCACCTAGCACCGCACCTAGCACCGCACCTAGCACCGCACCTAGCACCTAGTCGAGCACCGCACCTAGCACCGCACCGAGCACCGCACCTAGCACCGCACCTAGCACCGTTTCGAGCACCGTTTCGAGCACCGTTTCGAGCACCTTTTCGAGCACCGTTTCTAGCACCGTTTCGAGCACCTTTTCGAGCACCGTTTCGAGCACCGTTTCGAGCATCGTTTCGAGCACCGTTTCGATCACCGTTTCGACCACTGGTGCAGGCGTAAGTAGGGGTGCAGGCGCAGGCAGGAATCAGGCGCTGGGAGGTGGTAGGCGCGGGTGCGGGCGCGGGTGCAGACATATGTACATAGCATTATATTACTATTATTACTCCGCATGGTTCTGTCATTGGTGATATCGGGTGAGGGTAGCGATTGACATTGGACGATTCTTGGGAGGTAGCGATGGACATTGGAGCGTTCCAGGGTGCTTGGAGCGGGTGATGGGGTGACGCGGGTACTGGAAGCGGGTGCTGCTAGCGGGTGCTGGGTGACACCGGTGCTGCGAGCGGGTGCTGCGAGCGGGTGCTGGGTGATACGGGTGTTGCGAGCGGGTGCTGCGAGCGGGTGTTGCGAGCGGGTGTTGGGTGACACGAGTGCTGCGAGCGGGTGCTGATAGCGGGTGCTGGGTGACATGGGTGCTGCGAGCGGGTGCTGCGAGCGGGTGCTGGGTGACACCTGTGCTGCGAGCGGGTGCTGCGAGCGGGTGTTGAGAGCGGGTGCTGGGTGACACGGGTGCTGCGAGCGGGTGCTGATAGCGGGTGCTGATAGCGGCTGCTGATAGCGGGTGCTGATAGCGGGTGCTGCGAGCGGGTGCTGGTTGACACGGGTGCTGGGTGCTGGTTCAGGTAGGGTAAGGCTGCTAATACGGGTGCGTCGCTGTCGTTGGGTTTCCCCTCTTTCCCTTTTTCCTTCGCAACACCATTCGCAACACCCTTCGCATGCGAGTTCAAACACACAACACATAAGAGAGAGTTCAAATAAGATAGAAAATCGGATATTTTGGTGCTTTGCCCTTGATATCCTTCTATACTTAGGAGTACAATCACTTGTTGTTGTTGTTTATTCCTGACTCACCTACAGCTTCTACAAACCCGATTCACTAGCACAAAAATGCCTCCTATCCGATCCAAAAGAATACCACCCCCCAAAGCATACAAAAAAGCCATCAATGAAATTGCTATCTATATAGCTAGCAAACCCTCTCTTCTGCAGAAAATCAGAGATAATAATATGGATTCTCTTGTTTCTTCTATTAAGAGAGAGTTCTGTAATGTTGCTGATGGAGTTAACGATGGCATTTTCAATGATATTTCAGCTTTCCTCAACCACCCCAAACAAATGAAGGAGCCGAATTGCCATCAAGAGTTAAGAGAAGCGATGAAGCATAGGAAGTATGAGAAGGAAAGAATTAAAAGAATCAAAGCTTTATTTGTGCAGGAGTGTAACCTCAAGGAGGACGATGCAAGGAGAGACAAATATTTGGAAAAGTTTACGATTGTGGAAGTAACCCGATATCAAACACCTTACCCTCCACCCAGTAATTGGGTGTATGAGTCCGAGCAAATCCATGACATTTGGCATGATCACCTCCAGCTTGGTAAGCCGAAGGACAAAAGGCTAAAAGTACCACCGATACTACTTTTGGAACCACAATATCTACAACTAGATGTTGCCGAGGACCAAAACTACATTTTTGTCCATTCCAACACCAAGGAAATTGTTGGATTGGTTGCTAGGAATTGGATGGCCGAGGGCAAGAAAGAAACTCTAGATTGGGTCAATGAGATTATTATCAAGGAATGTCAGGTCAGGAAATCAGTCCGAGTAAGTATTATTTCTTTCCAAATTTTACTATTGCGATTGCTAATTATTTTTTAGCTTGAAGATACTGGCAAACTTTGTCAAATGGGATATTCAGCTGGTTCCAGAAGCAAAGCCAGTTTCGATTGGGTTAGAAATATCACCTCCAAGAAAAACCGATTGGAAGACTTTGAGCACTTGGGCAGCTATATTTTTGCTCTTCTTTGGAACATGAGTAAGGGTAGATTGCCGAAGCCGATTATTGAGAATATAACTGGGTTTTGCAATTCTACCCTAATTCCGAGAATGAATTATGCTACTAAAGACAGGGCTACTTCTCAAATCTTGGGGAACTATACTGTGAGGGTGGGAGCCGATGACATTGAGTTTGACTGTGTTCCGATGGCACCTCCTTCTGGATTTATGGCATATAATTATGCAAGGTAATAGTCACTCCGAGTACTTATATTTCATTGTTACTAATTAATTATAGGGGTACTCATAATGAAAAGTGCCCTCATAAGTATGCATTGTTCTGGACTACAGCTAGGACATATGGATCCGAGGAGGGGGGTCACTTCTTCATTGCCGATTATGGAATCAGAATCAAACAGTCAGCCAATTCAGTAGTAGTTTGGAAGCCGACTGACTTTCATGGTACTACTTTATCAGTAAAAGGCCCTACCGATGAGTCTGATTCCCATCAAATTGGTATGAGTATTGTCACTCCTGTCCGATTGGTAAAGTTGTGGGAAAAATATCAACAGGAACAAATTACTGTCGATAATGTTGAGGCTATTTTGGTTGAGTCCGATGATTCCGAGGAGGAATAAATTGTTATTTCCTATATTATGTATTGTTATTATTGTTGTTACTGAAAATCTCCACTCCTGTATTAAGTACCGATAGTTTTAAAAAATTGTTTTAAAAAATTGTTTCAAAAAATTGTTTTAAAAATAAAAAAAAATAAGGAAATAAAATTTTATAACAAAAGACTTCTATATACAATATTTTTAACTTTGTTTTTATCCCCGATATCAATAACTGAAACATCATGATCCAATAAACATCTAATATGGTCTCTATTTCTGACTCGGGAAACACTCGTATACAGTTGACCATGTGCAAATACAGGAGTTCTGAGATCGATTACAGCTCTATCGAGTGTTAGGCCTTGACAACTATTGAAGGTTGTTGAGTATGCTAGTCGTAAAGGGAATTGTCTTCTCTGTACTGTCCAAGAGCAATATTTTGGTTGAAACTCAAATACGATTCGGGGGAGGCAGAAAACAGTTGTATCTCGCCGAATATTATCTGCAGTAGATATCAATTCAACTTTGACAAATCTTTCATATAGCTCTTTAATAACTACTCGGGAATTCTTAACCAAGCCATTCTCCAGTGACAGATTTCGCATAATCGAACAAACACACCCGACCTTCAAAACCAATTTGTGTGTAGGTACACCAGGCTCCTTCAACATAGATAGGAAATCTAGAATCTCCCCCGATGGTAGAATGTTGGTAGTCGGGGATTTGAAATTAGGATCTTCTTTGATGCAATCGTGGCTGTAGTATGTTCTTTCTGTAATAAATAATGTATCAGTATATTGTAATTTTTAATATTAAGGAAAATAAATATACATACCCTCCATTGTCGAGAATCTTTCAAGAATCGCAAGGTTAAATTGATCTACATTGATATTCAAAGGACTAAGAAAAGCACGATGGGAAACAATCGCTGGATTTTGCAATACTTCTGTTGGAAATAGAAAGTCAATTGCCTCCTCGATTGAGTTCAAAGACTCAATTAAATCCAGATTGACAAACGATTCATTTGATTCTTGACAACCATCTCCAATTTTGTCTACCCACTCGGCATATTCTAAATCAGAGGCATTTCTTATAGGTGTATTCAATCGTAAAATTTTGAATTGTTCCCAAAGGTAGGATGATCGTATAGATGCTTCAAGTGTAGCTGTTGGTCCTGCAGATTTAACCACTGGTGCTACCTGTCGAAAGTCACCTAAGACAAGAAATACTTTGCCACCAAATGGTTTGTCGTTGGCAAGCACGAGTTGCAAGAACTCATCTGCACATTCAATTGCTGCTTTGTTGGCCATAGGCATTTCCTCCCATATAATTAAACTTGACTTCGATAGTAATTTCGCCCGATCTGATCTGATACTCAAAGTCGATTGTAGCTCCATATTGTTCTAATATCGTAATGTCAGTGACTGACTTTACTAAAACCTTCTCATAGGACAACTTTACTTCAACGACAGGAATACCAAATGCAGAATGTGCAGTACGACCTCTCTCATATAGTGTAACACTCAAAGCTGTCGAACCAGTAATAACAACAATATCTCCTTGCCCTCTTAGAGAATTTACGATCGTATTTACAACATATGTTTTGCCCCGACCAGCTTTTCCATCAGAAAAAAACATGTATGTTCAGGAATCTCCCCGATTGCTATTTTATCGATATTATTCATGATAGTATCAAAAGCATCTAGCTGTTGAGGTAATAACTGTTCCCGAGATAATATTGCCATCTCAGTAAGTTCGATACTACGATGATCAAATGCAAGAGTCTCCATAGATATTTCATCTGTGAGGTTTTGAGGTTGGGGTAACCCAAAATCAGTTAACCTACTACCTTGAGCAGCCAAATGTCTTGCAATCCCCTCCAAACATTTATTCATAACCATTATCGGGGAATCGTATTGGTCAAGATAATCTGCCGAGAGAGCCTCCTGATATTCCTCGAACAATTCAATAGCTGTCACTGGAATATTCATCAGGAGATGTGCAAACAGGAATCGTAGCTGGTTAGGACTGCAAAAGCTTTGGACAGCTTCTGCCATAATTTCTTTCCCCTCCGACTGATTTTCGAAGAGACCTAATGCTGCTGCTGCCTCTTGGAATGTTGAGTATGTAATTTGATTGACAATTTTTAGGTCCTCGAAACAATAAGCTGATCGATGCAGTAGGAGAGCTCGCAGGTAGAATAATTCTCCAGTTCTAGGGGAGACTGTATCGATTCGGGCTATTGCTTCATTCCTTCTCCTAGCTCTTACAATAAACTATGGATAACTATTGCATATTTCTTCGAGGAAATCGGTATCTTTGAAAGTGGTTGACGACTTCGAGTACAGAATCCACTTCTCGTAGTATTGAATATAAGTCAAATCTTGGAAAACTGTATCTCGGGGCCTAGAGAAATATCTAAGCAAAGTCGATGCTGTAGATTCTCCACCATCCGTTCGATACATTTGATGCATGTTTCTTCTAGGTAGATGAACTGTAAGCGATTTGACTGTAGGCGATCGATCTGTTATATGGTATTGCAGGATCCTACATGCTGCCTCCGAAGCAGACAGATATCTCGCATTAATATAGTCATTGATCTCGTCAACCTCCTGCTGTCCTTCAACATTGAAAGAAAATAATGTTCGATCGGGTCCTTTAAATAAATATTTATACAGATACATGAAAATATTAACTGTAAAACATATATCGACATTAACATGACATTCTAGTAGCTTAGTAAGAAATGGCATATACGATGCTACCCATCGATCCTCTTCCTTTCTTCTTCTATACTGTACTCGACCATATTGATTAAGCTCTGTAGTTTCCCGAATCGCTTGTGGGTATCCCCAAATACAGGATCCATTTTTGTTACACCGACTGTTGGGAGAATTTAAATGTGTTTGGGGGTGTTGATTGAATCGTAGAACCAATTCTCGTAGGACAGGATCTTCCTCCTCTGTAGGTACTTCGGCAGAGACAATGGAATCAATAGCTGAGAAAGGTAACTCGGGATTCACCTAAAAAATTTTAGCATCAACCTCAATTGGGGTTTCGAATTATCTTACTTTAATAACAATATGTGCATGTGGTAACCCCCTTTTTTGGAATTCTATAACCCGAACAATGTAAACTATTGTTCCTAAATGGCTCCGAATTTTGGCAATGGCATTCTCTAGCTTTGCTTTAAATACCCGACAAACAATAATTGGTATATCTGAAGCATTCTGTCCTGGATTCAATCGTTCTTTAATTTCTGGCCAGTTAGGATTTGTTGTAATCGTAATAAAAAATGAGGGTTTGCCTCTTGACCGATAGATAGTAAGAGAGTTGGCAATCTCATTCGATGCCCATGCTCGGGAACCTAGGAAAGAGTTCGGTAGTGTCGTGCCTTTCTCGATGGGTAAATCACCTTCTGCCTCTGCAATTTCAGATTGCTGGTTGTATTGTCTCTCTCGTCCTTTTCGTATATAGGTCAATCTTTCATCTTCTACTCTCGAGTACATATCCACCAAATATTCTCCACACAATCTACCAAACCTCAGAAATCGGTTCTCTGTTGTGATTCTGGCTCTATACCATCGAATTTGACTGATATCGGATTTGCAGTCCCAACCAGGTGTACCATGAGGAAAGAAAACAGGATATTGTAATGGCTCGTAAAGGGGACTTAATATACTGATAGCTTTTGGACGATCGAGAATATTGTTGTAAACTAATACACTCCGAGGGTAGACTTTTTGTATATTGTTGGCATGTATAATCGCAGCAATTTCTCCACCACTTGTTGGTGTATATAACTCTAGTGTAAGTGGGGTATCTATTGCAGTGGTAAATGCTGCTCGGAGATGGTAAACAAAAGGATTGTTATCTTCTAATAGTTTTCGAAAGCTGATAACTAGGGAGAAGGGTACACCAAGCTCAAGAGCTAGTGAGTCTCTTGAATCCTCATCGTGAAGGAACCATCGAATTGAATGTTGCCCTTGGTTGGCATCCAATAACTGATGGTATACTCGTCCTGTTATAGCAACATTTGAAGGTGTCGGTAACTGCCGAAATCCACCTGTAACTCCTAAAATTGAAAATGAAAAAATGTTGTTGAGTTTTCGGCTGATCCGACTCAACTGAGTGCCATGTTGCTCAAATTCAGTTTCGGTATCGGGAGGATATACTGGTAGGGAGGGTAATCGATATTTCCCATTAGTACAACACCAACCATTATTCTCACTAGTCAATAAGGCTGCACCACAATAAGTGCATTGTTTTGACCAACTAATAATATATGGTCGTAGATGAGTTGTTTTTATAGGTAAAATATCCCACCAATTGCTAGTTGATGATTTTGTTTCTATATTCAAGTTGCTTTGGCTTTGGGTAGTTTGTCGGCGATTTGTAATTTGATTTCCAGCTCGGGAATTTAATCGCCTCTCAATTCGGTCCAATTGGGAGTTGGAGCCTTGAGAGTTTCTATTTCTTCTTGTTCGGATACGATTGGAATTTCTGAGATCATTGGTTGATTGTATGGAATTGGTTCTTGGCATATTTGCATTAAATATTGTACTGTAATATAGAAATCTGTTCAATAAATTCCTAAAGAGGGATACACGATAATTATATATATCCTTGATAATAATATACTCTCCTGACTAAAAATAAAATAGCTAACGATGACTCAGAAAACTATATATCCAATACCAAACTTATACTACTCGGAACCAACATCCTCAATTATCTCATCCTCAATCTCCTCAAACTCGTCATCGACAGAACAGTCATTAGCTACACTCGAAGCTTTCTTTTTGGCTGGTGTAGTAGGTTTGGAAATAGAAGATGAGCTAGCAGTGATCTTTGGAGGGGGGGGAGAACTTGAATACAAACTTGAATCATCCATCGCAGATCTTTTCTGAGCCCGAGCACCCCAAGATCTTCCAACATTTTTGGACTCCGATCTACCTGAAGTTTGTCCAAGAGACCCACCTCCCGATCCAGATTGCATTACTGAAATATAGTTTAACGACGACACTATACAACCAAGAAAAGAATGTGATGCTAGTGATGAATTATCAACGATTACTCTACCAACTAATCTCCCACTGATTTGAATTACACTATCGACTTGGGGTAATTTTGTGCTCTCCCACCTCTTTCCTGGTGGTATATACCACCTGATTACAAAATACTTTCGGGAAGCTGATTTGGAGGCAGCCTCTAAATCATAGTAGGAGGATCGTAAATCAAAGGATCTCCAGCCTATAGGGAGAGACTTGATAGTACCCTTAGGTTGTCCTACAACCTTCCCGACTGAGTATATAGTGGCACAAGAGGGTGCAGGGGCTATATCGTCAAATCGTGGATGTGTCGGGTCACCAGCAAATCTAAGTTAAATTTATTAGTTCTAATTTAATACACAGTAAATCAAATTACTTACTCGCTTTTATTCAGTAAAGTAATAACAACTGGTTTGTCTTTACCCATATCGCAGAATCTGCCTGAACATATTCCAACAGAGTTTTCGGTGGATTCTGCAAGAGAATCGCTGACAAAACAAATGATTCAGCATGGTATATCTTCCTCATCGATTACTGAATTTGGTAAATCATCGCTCCAGCAAAATAAAGTAGAATCGTAGATTTTGAGATAGCCAGTTTTGTCTGTCTTATTGGTAAATTCAAGCATGCAGTGAATTTCGGTAGAAGCATTCTCGTTGAATATTTGAGGCATCGTGTCAAAAGATATTGTAGGCAGAGAGTTTGGAAATTGATTGTTTAACTAAAAAATAATGTGCGATCAAGAGTAACTTTAAACTATAACTCTAACAATCAAAACTCTGACTAACCCTAACAATAATAGAAAGACAACGTAAGATTTCCGTATTGGCAATAACATCATTAGCAATAACATCATGAGCAATGACATCATTAGAGGGAAAAAGCAATGTCCCTGCCCGGATTCAATAGAAGGAGACAGGAAACTCCCCGATTCGCCACTAACAGCAATAGAGGGAAAAAGCAATGTCCCTGCCCGGATTCAATAGAAGGAGACAGGAAACTCCCCGATTCGCCACTAACAGCAATAGAGGGAAAAAGCAATGTTCCTGCCCCCGAATCGCCACTAACAGCAATAGAGGGAAAAAGCAATGTTCCTGCCCCCGATTCGCCACTAACAGCAATAGAGAGAAAAAGCAATGTCCCTACCCGAATTCAATAGAAGGAGATAGTAAACTCCCCGATTCGCCACTAACAGCAATAGAGGGAAAAAGCAATGTTCCTGCCCCCGAATCGCCACTAACAGCAATAGAGGGAAAGCAATGTTCCTGCCTCCGAATCGCCACTAACAGCAATAGAGGGAAAAAGCAATGTCCCTATCCGAATTCAATAGAAGGAAAAAGTAAGGTCCCCGAGTTGTTGCTTATATCAAGAAAAAATAATATTATCAAAATATTACTACTCAAACTACCTAGAAAAAGCAATCTAATACCTGGCCAATCAAAACCTTTAAATAACACATTGCATATCGGTATATCTATATACTTATTAGATATTCAGGGGACAGTAGGTGATACAGCAATTTGAATGTACTTTGGGCACCTCGATCGTCAATACGTAATGTATATAAATTAGTTCTTTACTGTCTGGTTACCTATAGTATGTTCATATAAAAGCTGAATAACAAATTTTTTAAATTGTATATTCATAGGAATATTGTTTTCCGCCGTGCTTTCCTACTCTAAGCCGTGAATATGGTGTAGCTATTCTCATTTGACAAGCCGGCGCTGAACATTTGTGATTTTTATTTTTGGTTAATTACGACGTATACGTATATGGTGCGCCCTGTCTCAAATGTGACACCTCTTGACCCGTTATTTATTTATTTTTTGAATCAACCCCCGAAAATTGTGTTAGAACCACGTTACAGAGACCCAAAAGTCTCTATCACTTAGACTTCAAACTCCACCACAATGCCAAGCCCACCCCCTAACATGGTCAAATCCCTCTCCCACCTGAGGTTAGGAGGGCTAGATGACGACCTTATGGACCTGATCAACACCAACGTTCTCTCCACCCAAGCTTTTGAAATGCTCAACGCCGAAGCCACCAGACACACCGAACGCCTTTTCCTCACTCTCATGCTAGCCATAGTCAACCAGAACGCCATCCACCAAAAACAAGTCGAAGAACTCAAGGACGATATCGAAGAAATAATGACCAAGCACGCCAACCTGACTACGGCGATCGCAAACTGTTTCAAGCGGATTGACAGTCGCCACGCCACCCCTCCCAATGCGACCCCCCCCCCCAGTGATCACACTAACCCGCACTCCACCCAAGCCCCACCACCAACTACAACCCGAGAAATGCCTCCCGCAACCCTTCAAACACCCAAGCCCCCAAGTCCTATCGACAAGCAGCGCAAGAAAACTTACATCAATGGGAAACCGTCTCCAAGTGAGGACGCAACAAAATCCCAGCCCCCTCCCAGATACCGAAAAGCGCGGCAAACCTTCTAGCATCCCAACGCTGCTTCTTCACCACCAGGACATCGCCCACCCCCATCGACGTAGCTGAGCAGGTAACAGCAGAACTATCCGTCGAATTCGGCCAACTACTCGCCTGAAACAAACAAGTCACACCTGTAACAGCCCTTACAGTCTCAATCAGTGCAAAAGGAACTCTGCCTGTTCTTCACCCACCCACCATCTCATCCTCAACCTATGCACACTGGTTCGAAGCCATGACAGGCGTACTAAACAACAAGCTAACCACCCCCGAAAAACCCTTCTCCACCTTCGGCCCGGCTTCGACCGATGTCGATATCGGCATTCAGAGCGTAACACTCTTCGTGATCCAAAACAAAGAAACCCTGGACAATGCCTTCCCAGAAGTCTTCAACCTCACCTCTGGCATTACCCCGATCACCACACGATTCTTCAATGAGGATGTCACCTCCCAAAACTTTAAACCTAAATCCACTGTCGTTGTCACCGTTTCCTCCACCGATGCCGTCTCAATCGGCGACACAATCCGATTTTACTCCAGGCCACACTGGTGCGTAACCATATGGTCGGCCTCCCCCCCTACCCAATGCAAGAAACACTGGAAATTCGGCCACGCGACCCAAGGATGCTGTGAGAGTTTCGAAACCTGCCCAATCTGCACCAAACAGCACGACTGCCGCAGACACCGTTGCGTAAAGGGCACCTGCCCAGGGTTCCTAACACTCATGACCTCATGCTGTTCAGTCTCACCAGTAAAATGTGTAAACTGCAATGGAAACAACGCGGCCAACTCCAAAACATGCCTCACCTACCTCGCCATGATCAATAAGAGCAAAGCAAACCTCAACCTCAACACCAGCACCCTAGCCCCCCCAACACCACATCCACAGCTATGAGACTCACCTCAGAGGATGCCCCCCCCAACCCACCACAACAACAACTACAAGCCCCTCAGCGGACCTCTCCGCCTCCTCTACAACTCAATCCTAAAAATATTACAGATACAGCAACAGACTCATCCTTCCTCCACATCATTCAACACAACTGTACAAACAGCAACCTAGTGCTCCTCACACTCTTCCCAATCCCAGTGACCCATCAAGCCCACATAGTCGCAATTCAAGGACCCCCCCTCCACAACGGAGAGCCCCCCTCAGTGCCGTCCTTGACCCTACTCTGCCCTTCACCCAGAAGACCAGAAAACAAAATCTCATCATGCAGCTACCTCAACACCAACATTCTAAACAAAAACCTATTCGCCATTCTCCCATCCCACAGAGGTGATATCATCTCCATCAACCTCTTCTGCCAAACAAGCACCAAAACTCACTCAACCCTTACAATTACCATTATCTGCAACAAAAAACTAGACAGTACCACCCACTCACTCAGCCCCTCCACTATCTTCATCCCATCTGACAACCCCCAACTAGTCTTCTGGGACTTCAACCTTCCCTCCCACTCCGCTGACGCCCTCCACCTCCTCTCCTGAAGGGAACTCCGCCTCTCGCAACCATACATAGAATCAGCAAGCCAACACGGCTTTCTCCTCGTAAATACGCCATACAAATACAGCAGACTATCACTAGACTCCAACAAAAGGCACAGCATCATAGACCTCTCCTTCACCAACATCCAAGACTCACCCCTGATCAGGATTGGACCACCCTATCAAACGCATCAGGATCTGACCATAGACTCATCATCATCTCACTATCACTCCCATCCACGGACCACGCCACATTCCAAACCCCCGACTAGAAACGAACAAATTGGGCTCTCTTCAACAACGACATCAGACAAACCTCAATGATTCCTACTCCTGCACATCATAGTCGGATACGAATAGGCCTCTGGCCCTGAATCGCAGAAGGACGGCACCGGGGTCTTGGGCGGAAGAGCCCGAGGCCCTCGCCGTCGTATGGCAATTTGACAATGCGCAGGGATAAATCCTTTGCAGACGACTTAATTGCACGACTGGGTGCTGTACGTGGTAGAGTAGCCTTGTTGTTACGATCCACTGAGGCTAAGCATACGTCGTCCAGATTTGTTCCAGATGGAACGCTCAACTCTTTACACCCCCCAACAGGCCTGGCAGGCTGCGATTGCGTGCCGCTTGGTGGTGGATGTGGAGGGCTTGACAGTGGGAGACTGGAAGGACACCAACAAAGTACTCCGACAAACACCGATGCGAGGCCCGAGTGCGAGGCGTTAGCATAGCGAGTGGCGTCGGGTTGAAGCTGCGTGATGGGCCTCCGCGTTCTCTCTCAGAGCTGAAGGACACCAACAATGTACTCCAACTGCACCCGATGCGAGGCCCGAATGCGAGGCGATAGCGTTGGGAGCGGGGTTGGGTTGAAACTGCGTCATGGGCCTCGGTTCTCTGTCCTGCCTGCGGTCCAGCATGAGCATGATTCGTGAGCCCCCGAAGAGGGCGAACCTTTGTCATGCTGGTGCTGGGTTCCCCCCCCCCGAGTTCCTCTCCGACGGCGCCAAGGTAGGGTAACCTCTCGTGCATGGGTTACCCTGACCTTGCATGACCTAGAACGTGGAAGGTGAGACTCCGTTGGCGAACAACCCAATCGCGTTCGGGCCCCGAGCAGCAGGCGGGGGCAGCTTGGGCGTCTTCGATTTGTATTCCTCGGTTGGGGGGAACATCAAGGTAGGGTAGCCCACCCCCGGCGCCCAACCGGGCCCGCCCAACTCGATCCTGTTCGGGCCCCGAGCAGGCGGGGGCAGCTCGGGCGTCCTCGACCTGTATTCCTCGGTTGGGGGGAACATCAAGGTAGGGTAACCCACCTCACGTGGTCCCGCCCCCCGGTCCCCAACCGAGCTCCTGCTGGCGTTGGAGTGAGGGGGGGTGAGAACCGGTGGGCCCGTGGATTCGGGATGGCTATGGTAGGGTAACCTCCCGTCCTCTTCTTTGTTTCCCCCCTCACTGTGCCTGTTACCCTACCCAGCCCCCCCCCGGTGCACGCGGGTTGGGAAAACCGAGGCGTCGACTTCCCGGTGTGCCAGGTGTGATCCCGTTTGCGCGTCGGGAGCGGGCCAGAGTCATTTGAGCAAGGGTGGACACGGAGTAGACGGTCGCTCTGTGCGCGGTCCGGCTCCTTTGAGCGTCCCCACGGAGTTGCGGAAACCCTGCAAAAAAGACACGTTTTCGACCCCGAAAATAACCCCCGGAGCGTCAAACCGCCGGAACGCCCCCATTTCATGCCGGGTCACCTTTGAGGGGTGGGAGGAAAGGAGGCGAAGGGTGAGGTTGGTGCTTGTTGATGTCTTTGCCGCTACGGCGGTGGATTGACTCTTAGCGCATGCCTGCCCGCCGCCCCTGAGTACTTACCACCCTATAGACGGAATTCATCTGTGCCCTGGATCAGTCCCGAGGCAGACTGTGTGGAGGGCTCTAAACAAGTCCTTCACATGGTCCTGCTGAGGGTTTGTTCTACACCCGGCGCACTGGCAGCAGCGACCTCGACCTCCTCCAACCCGTGGGTAACTCCTCGGGGTGGGCTGTGTTGGTGGCGTACCTGCCGGTGACCTGGCTCAAGTCCCGTTCTCGCTTTTGCGTCAGCGGGCAAAGATGGAGTGTGTGGATCAATGGCCCCTGGCCATCGTTCCTTCAAACACGCACCTGGGGGCAGGAAGCCGTGCCGTACACCC
>NW_025763469.1:0-25000 GCF_003444635.1 Morchella importuna | reverse complement strand
GAAAAAAATATTGTTCTGGAGCTGGTAGTGAAAATATAATATAGTACTTCAAGTAGTCATAATTGATTTATATGATTCAAATGATTTATACGAAATTAATGACAGAATTCATAGTTTACTCATCAAAAACTCAAAAATCATTGTGGGAATTCTCTCGTAATGTAAATGGAAAATTTATAGCTTGCGAAGATAATTCTTAATCTTGATATCAGTTGATACAACAATGAGTAGTATCAATTAATCATTATCAAATATTTACAGAATCAATCCGTGAGTAAACAAAAAAACAGTTGGCTAACAGTTACTTCAAATTTAACTCAAAGAAGCAATTATGTAAGTTTATGAATTTATTAAAAACATAAAGGTTGTCATAGAAGAATCACAAAGAATGTTTCAAAATATATAATTCAGCCCTACTAAAAACATCAAACTGCGAACTCCTGAAAACAATTACAATTCTTAAACAATAACCCCAAAATCATTTTGAATAACTAAACAGGAGAATTATAAATACAAATACCACGATATGTTTATGTCACAAAACAGTGATACTTGTATACTAGGCTCTTGCTCAAGACACATCTTAATATACTCATAATATTTCATTTGAAAATCATTCGAATTTTCAAGATTTGATCCCAGTTGTTAAAAAAATTCTAAAAAAATCAGAGTACTTCTTACCAAAAGTTAAGTATAAGAATATAACTATTTTGAAGGATAAAAAAAAGATTTTTGAGTACTCTCTACCAATTATGTATATTAATGATTATTCATCCACCAAAGAGATTTCAGCACACTATCCAGTTGATGGATTTCCTGCGGATGTTTATAGGAAAAGTATACCAACATGGATTTCTTTTGATGGAATTACAGTGGGTCACTGTAAGAAACCATGGGTAAAGCATACTTGTAGGAGTTGAGGGACATCAGGAGGGCTTGCATTAACACGATAGCAGTGTTATACTGGAGAGTACTAAAAATGTCCCCTGCGGGTACGGGAACAAAAGCATAACCAGCGATGGTTATCACTACCGAAGGGGGAACGGCAAGGGTGAAGAAGGTCACGAGTTGGACGGCG
Source organism: Morchella importuna (assembly GCF_003444635.1). NCBI lineage: Eukaryota > Fungi > Ascomycota > Pezizomycetes > Pezizales > Morchellaceae > Morchella > Morchella importuna. Next base: position 23,922 of record NW_025763469.1, on the reverse strand, counting down.
AGGGTAGCGAGTACTCAGAGAATAGGGATAACAATGGAGATAGTCATTTAGTATAGCAGACGTAATGTGCTTTTATATAGAGTGTGTATCGAAGCAAAATAAATCCTACAAATAATAACACAAAGCATAATACAAGATGTTTCGTGAAAAAGAAAGGAAAGATTGAAAAAGAGTGTTACTATACTATTATATAACAAAGGAGATGACAACCGATTACTAATACCACAGAACCTTCCGGAAATCAATTATGACTCAATCTCTTTTGCGTAACAAAGTCATTGAATGTAATTGTTGCTAAGCCAACATAAGATTTTTAACAGTCGAATCATAATCACAAAAGTATTTCTCTATTGTTATGACTTTTCCTAACTTGAATGTTTTTTCTCAATCTATTAGTACCAAAGGAATATTCACACCAACCTTTCTTATGACTTTTCCTATTACTTTTTTATAAGGCTCTTTCTCGAGTTCAGACAATGAAATAAATACTGCCCCTTTTAATGTGTTCTGGTCGGACAACGCCAAAAACAGGAACACCTTTTCCAATACACTTTTTAGTACCGTTTTCAACTGTCGTCTGCAGGAGCAGAAATGACTTTTGTTGTAACTTCTCTTATTCCCTTCCTTCTCCTCTTCCTTGGACTCCTTCTTGTATTCTAATAAATCATTCTACCTGTACCTTTGAGTGCTTTAATGATTGTAGAAGCCATTTGTTCCTCCCTTTTCTAATACCTTGTATGCTGACTGCTTTGATGTATTTTCCATGACAAGCATATTGGGAACAGAAATTCATTTTCTGATGCCTTTTCTTGTGTCTCTACTTGTATATCTAGTTGTGATATTCCTTATGTTTTTTCTTTACCTACATTAAATCTACTATCTGTATTAGCGAGCACTTTGATTAACTTAATGAGCTTTTATTATTGCAAATTGTAATATACTTTTTAATACATTTAAGAATCTCATTTTTAATGCTTTTTATATACTCTTTCCAATATATCTTTGTAAGTAGTGGCTGTACTAAAATCTTCTTTTCCAATCCTTTTTCGGATTCCATTTTTATAGCCGTTTTTTGAACAATTGTATATCATTTCTGATCCTGTATCGGATAGGTTTTCCGCAAATTTTCTGTTGACTTATTTTATTCAAAGTACTTCTACCCGTACCATTCAATTACCTTCTGTATATAGCAGTTATTTGATCGAGTTATAGCTATTTCTAACAGCATTATCAATGGCTCTTTTAAGGTCTTTCCGTAGGGTAAACTTGCACCAGAAAGCTTGTTTCCAGCGCGTTTTTTGGTGTTTTTTCTGATACCATTTCGGATTATTTCCTTTGATGACTTTCCGACTGAAATTTTGAAGAAATCAGTCAGCGAGTCATCAAAATCAGAGCAAGGTAAATTAGCAGTAATAACTTCAATTAGGTGCCGGAAAATGTTTTGTGGAGTCGTTGAGCAGGTTTAATATTATATAAGAGTCAATCCTAAAATTACAAAAAACTGTTAGTATTTTATATCCTTAGTGATTTTTGACTTGGTGAGGTTTTCGGCTATACTCCAAATTCGATAAATTTTATATCGGGATGAGATCTAAATCTAATATTTGAACAAATCAACAGCGTAGTTGATAACTCTTCCATTTGTTATTCAAAGTTATTTGTGTTCGATACATCCAAAATATATTTTTTATTTTACTGCTACACGAACAATGTGGTTTTATGATGATAATAGAGTAATTTTCTGAATATGATGTCAACATTGAATATGTGTAAAGTCTGGCATGTCCTCCGACACACTGCAATACACTTTGTAAGTGATAAAATAATGTGTTTGTTCCAGTATTAAGTTGCACGTAAATTCCATTTCCGGATTCATTTCCACATATAAAAAGAATTCATGTACAGGGGAAATTCTGTTTCATTTCAAAGCACTTTTCCAATGTACCGTATCGATCCATTGTGCAGTAAGGAAGTGGGAGACGCTTTCGATTTATTTCCCAGTTGATTTCCGTAGCTGATAGAGACTGGAAATAGTGTAGTCTATGAGGCCACTCGAGGCGAGTATACCTATATGACCTGAAGCGCCTCTGCCTTTCATATAGTGTATGCCTTCTCTACTCAAGGAAGGAGGGACAATACCTCGAGGCGTTTGAGGTATTCGAGGTAAATATGAGCTATTTATAGGCCTAATATAAAACAATATCTCAGCGCCAACACTGCAATGTCCTTCGCAAATTCACTGAATGGCACATTACCTTGAGTGAACTGATATTGAAGTACTGTTGAGTATACTCCTCAACAAACAAATACCATTAATACTATGATTACTTAAATCTCGAGCAGCCCGAGGTGAGCAGGAAAATTTGCCTCAAGCATTCACCCTTCGTAGACTGCCGTGCCTTGAGCTGCATCGAGGCGAGCCCTCGAGCGGTAATACCTCATGGACCACACTACCAAAGCTAGGAGTATGAGGGGAGTGAGGCGAACCATCTGGAATCACAGAGGATCCTGGAAAGGATCCAGGGTTATCAGGACCATAAGGACCATCTACAATAAGCCTACTAGACAAAGGGTAAGGAAATGGGGTATTATTCACGTTACGCCGGAACCAACAACGGCGAGATAACCAAGCCCACCATTCGGTCTATAAGGATATGGACGGCGGGGCATATGAACAATAGGAAAAGGAACGGCAAGGAGAAGAGGAGAATAATAAGCGGAATCTTCCATAGCGAAGAAAGGTACAGTACGATGCCAGTCGTGAGCGTCAGGCGCGGCGTCGCAACGCCCCCCGAACCATCACGGGTACCAGCACAGCAACCACAATTGATCCTTTGGAGAGCTGAATTTTTGTATAGTTGTTAAATAGTAGATAGATAACAATAATTTGGCATTTAGTGTCTTGTGTACCAACCCGCCGTGAAAAGGTTGTGGAAATCTGGTTGCGCGCGCGGCGTTGCGACGCCACGCCTGACGCTCACGACTGGCATCGTACTGTACAAAAGGAACAACAATGATTGGGTAACGTTCACAGGATTAAGGTTATATGTATACATGACGTCGTATTTTGCAGGCCTACAAGGATAGAATTTGGTTGTGTCCCAAACGTTTTAACCACCCAAACCCGTACCGCTTGAGAGTAATGTTACCTCACTTCGGGCGGAGGGCTTGGGAGAGCACATCGAACTTAGGCTATATAGGGAGGTTGAAAGGAAGATAGGGTTTAAAAAGGAATTGAACCTATACCACGTTAGCATCATAATATTCAGGACTAGGGGTAGTAGTATACTGACAACGGGGTCTCTAGGCCGTAACCTACTGATGGCTGGATACTGGTGTTCTACCTCTTTAAAGGCTACAAATCCCATCTCAATTCCCGCCTCAGCTAGATTCTTTTCCTTCTTTCCATCCTTTTCTAAGGAGCCCTCAATCGTTGTCTGTAAGGATTAGAATCCCTCTCGCCTCGACGCGATTGGCTGGTATGATCCATAAACCTATTTATGTGATTTACCATATGTCTAGTGCATGAGCCTTTGTATACCGTTGAGCACATCGCAAACATTGCCAATAGCCTCCCTCGTGACTGCACTTTACTTTACGTGCGAACTAATCTTGACCCTTAAACCCCAGGCTTCAATGCTCGCGCATTATGATACGCCTTTTATTCTCTTCTCTCCGGTAAGATAGACCCTCTCTAATATAGTTAACTGCTGTATCGACTTCAATATCTGAGTCATAATGAGAGCCAACCATCGAACATTCATCATGCTCATACTTTGATGATGTCATAGGATTTCTTGATATTGAGTGAGTAAGGGCAGCACCAGGAAAAAGAGTATAAATGGATGACTAGTAATGGGCAGACCTTGATGCTATATATATTAGGGGTGACAAAAGTAACTTTTTGGCCTGTACGACGCTATTTTTCCGTTCTATCTTCTACTCATATCCACAAATCAGAAAGAACTATCAGACCATTTATTTGATAGTCCGGAGCAGTCAGCTTCTGGAACAAACCGGCTGGAGTGTTAAAATCAAAGGGGGCGGCGGGCTGGACCGCGGCAGCTGTGCGGGTTATTAAAGTCACCGAGTATTCGAAGCTCTGGAGTTACCAAAATGATAAAGTAACAAATAAGGGCTGACCTAGATTACTTGAGAAGTAGAAAGAATATATATAATGGTAAATGTACCCGGTTATATTGCACAATATTGGAGGGCCCAGGGCTTCCGGGAACGCTTTCCTTGGTATAGCCTAGGAGGTGAGGAAATATTATCAATCTTCATATTTTTCATACAACAGCTCCTTTAAAAGGCACTAAATGGTACGTCCACCTACCGAGCCTCCGTTAAAGGTGTTCCTGTCTCCTTATCAACATTCTATCATCATTTTACAGACGATTTTATTGCTACTTTGCCCTGCCGCAGAGGACTACTTGATGCCTCGGTCATGGGGTGTGTCTGTTCTGTTCGTTTTTGATTTCAATGACTACAATCATGTATTACCTTCCTTTGTCGGAGTTCCCGTGATATTCACTCTCCTTTAAATACGATAATTTTTGTCATCTAATTTGTTTCTTTCCCATTATAAAGGCTCCTCATCTGCACAGGTTTAGTAGAGTAGGATCCGGGGCATGCAAGACTGTTAACACAATTAGGTACAATCATAAAGGATGAATGGCTAAGTAGAGTGTTTTGGCCACACCCAATTTACAAATATCGAGGTCAAACCTTGGGTTCTTGTGAGTTGGAAGGACCCACCTAGACCCTACTCAAGGCCGACTGTTTTCTCTCTCTTATCAACTCAGTAGTGTGCGGTAAGGAACTCAATTCTTCTATGAAGAGTATCGGCGTTCGGCACAGGTGGGTCCCCAACCGCCAAGAACACAAAATTTGAGCTCGAGATTTGGAAGTCAGATGTGGCCAGAACACTCTGCAGCTGGTGGCCCTCCCAGGCAAATTATATTTAACAAATCACGAGACCCATAGAGTAAATGACCTATATCAGCCATTGGCATTGACCCTTATTTCCTTGCTTCCAAACCTATTTTTATTTTTTTTGTTTAATTCATGCTCCCAGACTTATAATATAAGGACACCACCAATTAACACCCTCGATCCTGTCCTTCAAGTCCCACCATTGTCTTTGCAACCTGCACTATCACCAGGACATACCAATGGAGGTCATATAGATTATCCTAGTTGGAATAGCCATCACTAATAGTATTAAGGGTGGTAGAGCATGACGGAACAAAACAAAACCCGATCTGATGATTTCGAGGCAAGTCTCAAAGCCCTTTAGGTTATTTTTTGACCATCTCAGTATATCTCCCCAGCGATTTCCATGCACACCCCCTCCGGACTGTAATGCTGCGTGGATGTGGTGGGCATATGTCTGGCCAGTTCTAGGTAGAGTAATAGCGTTTCCCCGAAGGTAATGCCCAATATGCCCAGCGTGACCACACAGCCCCCCCCCCCCCCCCCCCTTCCCTCCCTTACCAAGTCATATCCGGATAGACGATGGTGAAACCACTTTGGAGGTGGTGGCCATTTAATTTCCTATCCCCGGCACCTAAATTCGTTACGCAAAATTATTCCGGCAAACAAACTAATTACCGGCAAGACTATAGATGCCGATGAGAACGTGATATCGGTCAGATCGATGATATATGATCTAGGGAATTCGAAGCCCCGCGAAGACTGTATGGCATAGGAAAGTTACGGCTCATCCACGAAGAGAACCCACCCGTGAAGTGTCGTAGGTGAACCAGTTTGGTGAGAAAATATTGATTGTTACTGATGAGGATATATATTGGGCCCTTCCAGCTCATCTCCACCATCCACGTATTGCAAAGATTATTCCCCTCACCCCCCCCGAGTATTGCAAAGGTATTCCACAACCTCCTCCGCCTAGTGTAAAGGTTATTGCTGGACTACACAATAAAACCCTTAAAACCAGAGTAGTACTGTGTTAGTATCTATGGGCCGATAAATGATAGTGTGCATGAAACTTAGGCTGTAGAATAGGTCTGTGGTGTTTTCCTCCGCACTTTACCGCTGACTTCATGAATGGGCTAAATCATTCCTAACAAGGATGGGACCTTCTGATATATCTCACTTCCTGGAACTAGTTCACTCACCGAACTTGGTGAATAAACCTGCTTCGTGAAACAATATTGACTCCAGAATTATCGCAGGAGCCCCGGGACTCAGCACCGGTGGGTCACTATCGACTCAGAAGGTAATGATGAACTCTTTTATCCAAGCTAGGTAACATGAATACGCCTCTCGTTGACCCGGAAGTATCTTCGCTGCTTGGTGTATGTACTTTCCCACGGGGTTTTTATCAAGTTTTAGCGCCCGTCACTACAGTCGTCTCTGGGTCAACGACGAAACCAGTCCGATGGCGAATAGGCCAATCGAAGCCAACAAAAACCAACAGAAGCGCTACGACCCTTTGCTTTGACTGACTATCAGCCCAAAAAGTAGTTATTCGTCATCGAGCTGGTTTCGTCGTTGACTCAGAGACGACTGTAGTCGGATTTGTGCTTTTAGTGAGCCGCGCGCATCATGGCAGGTAACGCCGCTGTATTTGTGCGCTCCGGTTATGTTCTTGCCCGCATTTTACTGGCGTCCTGCGAGCATGGGTAGGAGTCTGCCTTATATGTTGGCGCCCCGAAGGGATGACCGTTTCTTTGTTTTCTACATCTCATCCCTATATTTGACGTGCAGTTTTTTTCAACTGGCTCTTTTTCCCGTCGAGGGGACACTTGATAGGTGTGTTCTGTTACTTAGGATGGGCTGAGCAGAAGGAACTTCTGTGGCTTGGGGTTCCGAGATGTATCATTTCTTAGAGTAAGGGACTGGTTTGAATATATAAGTGTGCTTCTGGTATTCGGGGGTGTCTGATCCACCATCAACAGATGCGAAAAATCCTTCAGCGAGTAATGGTATATGTGGAAACCGTATTCGAGTACTTATAATTGATTGATCGGGCTGTCTTCGAGTTGTAAAGCGGATGATGGGCCCAGAGCCAAAAAACTATAACAATGCGAAAGTGCGAAAGTGCGGGGGGGATAGGAGATCAAATTACAGTATCTAATAAGTATATAGATATACCGATATGCAATGTGTTATTTAAAGGTTTTGATTGGCCATGTATTAGATTGCTTTTTCTTGATAGTTTGATTAGTAATATTTTGATAATAGTATTTTTTCTTGATATAAGCAACAAATCGTGAACTTTACTTTTTCTTTCTATTAAATTTGGAGAAATTGCTTTTTCCCTCTATTGCTGTTAGTGGCGAATCGGGGTTCTTACTTTTTCTTTCTATTGAATTCGGGAAGGGACATTGCTTCTTCCCTCTATTGCTGTTAGTACTGAATCGGGGTTAGCGACATTGCTTCTTCCCTCTATTGTTGTTAGTGGCGATTCGGAGGCAGCGACATTGCTTCTTCCCTCTATTGCTGTTAGTACCGAATCGGGGTCAGCGACATTGCTTCTTTCCTCTATTACTGTTAGTGGCGAATCGGAGATTTTACTTTTTCTTTCTATTGAATTCGGGAAGGGATATTGCTTTTTTTCTCTTTTGATGTTAGGGGTGATTTGGAGGCAGGTATATTGCTTCTTCCCTCTATTGTTGTTAGTGGCAATTCGGGGGCAGCGACATTGCTTCTTCCTTCTATTGCTGTTAGTGCTGAATCGGGGATTTTACTTTTTCTGTCTATTGAATTCAGGAAGGGATATTTCTTTTTCCCTCTTTTAATTTTAGTGGCGATTCGGGGGCAGGTATATTGCTTTTTCCATCTAATGATGTCAGTGGCGATTCGGGAATCCTACACTGTCATTTTCTTATTGTTAGTGTTAGTAAGAGTTTTGATTGTTAGAGTTTTGGTTTAAAGTTACTCTTGATCGCACATTATTTTTTAGTTAAACAATCAATATCAAAACTCTCTACCTACAATATCTTTTGATACGATGCCTCAAATATTCAACGAGAATGCCTCTACTGATATTCACTGCATGCTGGAATTCACCAACAAGACAGACAAAACTGGCTATTTCAAAATCTACGATTCTACTTTATTTTGCTGGAGCGATGATCTACCAAATTCATTAATCGACGAAGAAGATATACCATGCCGAATCATTTGTTTTGTCAGTGATTCTCTCACAGAATCCACTGAAAACTCTGTTGGAATATGTTCAGGGAGATTCTGCGGTATGGGTAGAGACAAACCAGTTGTCATTACTTTGATGAGTAAGAGCGAGTAAGTAATTTGATTTACTGTATAATATATTAGAACTAATAATTTCACATTTAGATTTGCTGGTGACCCAACACATCCACGATTTGATGATATAGCTCCTGCACCCTCCTCTGCCACTATATACTCAGTCGGGAAGGTTGTAGGACAACCTAAGGGTACTATCAAGTCTCTCCCTATAGGCTGGAGATCCTTTGATTTACGATCCTCCTACTACGATTTAGAGGCTGCTTCCAAATCAGATTCCCGAAAGTATTTTGTTATTAGGTGGTATATACCAGCAGGAAAGAGGTGGGAGAGCACAAAATTACCCCAAATCGATAGTGTCATCCAAATCACTGGGAAATTGGTTGGTAGAGTTGTCGTTGATAATGCATCATCAAATTCTTTTCTTGGTTGTATAGTGTCGTCATTAAACTACATTTCAGTAATGCAATCGGGATTGGGGGGTGGGTCTATTGGACAATCCTCAAGTAGATCAGAGTCTAAAAATGTTGGAAGATCTTGGGGTGCTCGGGCTCAAAAAAGATTTGCGATAGATGATTCAAGTTTGTATTCAAGTTCACCCCCCCTACAAAAATCACTGTTAGCCCATCTTCTATTTCCAAACCCACTACAACAGGTAAAAAGAAAGCTTCGAGTGTATCTAATAACTGTTCTATCGATGACGAGTTTGAGGAGATTGAGGATGATATTATTGAGGATGTTGGTTCTGAGTAGAATAGGTTTGGTATAGGATATATGGGTTTGTGAGTTATCGTTAGCTATTTTATTTTTGGTCGGGAGAGTGTATTATTACCAATGGCATATATAACTATCGTGTATCCCTCTTTAGGAATTGGGCGACAGATTTCTATATTAAATTCAATTTTTAATGCAAAGATGCCAAGAACCAATTCCAGACAATCAATCGATGATTCCAGAACATCGAATCGGATCCGAACAAGAAGAAATAGAAACTCTCAAGCCTCTAGCTCCCAATTAGACCGAATTGAGATGCGATTAAATTCCCGAATTGAACAACAAATTACAAATCGCCGACAATCCACCCAAAACCAAAGCAATGTAGAGTCAAATTCATCGTCTAACAATTGGTGGAATATTTTACCTACAAAAACAATTCATCTCCGACCATATATTATTACTTGGTCAAAACAATGCACCTATTGTGGTGCAGCTTTATTAACTAGTGAGAATAATGGTTGGTGTTGTACTAATGGAAAATATCGATTACCCCCCCTACCAGTATATCCACCCGATACCGAAATTGAATTTGAGCAACATGTCTCTCAGTTGAGTAGGATCAGCCGAAAACTCAACAATATTTTTCATTTTCAATTTTAGGAGTTACAGGTGGATTTCGGCAGTTACCGACACCTTCAAATGTTGCTATAACAGGACGAGTATACCATCAGTTATTGGATGCCAATCAAGGGCAACATTCAATTCGATGGTTTCTTCACGATGAGGAATCAAGAGACTCATTAGCTCTTGAGCTTGGTGTACCCTCCTCCCTAGTTAACAGTTTTCGAAAACTACTAGAAGATAACACTTCTTTTGTTTACCATATTCGAGCAGCATTTACTACTGCAATAGATACCCCACTTGCACTAGAGTTATATACACCAACAAGTGGTGGAGAAATTGCTGTGATTATACATGCCAACAATATACAAAAAGTCTACCCTCGGAGTGTATTAGTTTACAACAATATTCTCGATCGTCCAAAAGCTATCAGTATATTAAGTCCCCTTTACGAGCCATTACAATATCCTGTTTTCTTTCCTCATGGTACACCTGGTTGGGACTGCAAATCCGATATCAGTCAAATTCGATGGTATAGAGCCAGGCTCACAACAGAGAACCGATTTCTGAGGTTTGGTAGATTGTGTGGAGAATATTTGGTGGATATGTACTCGAGAGTGGAAGATGAAGATTGGACTACATACGAAAAGGACGAGAGAGACAATACAACCAGCAATCTGAAATTGCAGAAGCAGAAGGTGATTTACCCATCGAGAAAGGCACGACACTACCGACCTCTTTCCTAGGTTCCCGAGCATGGGCATCGAATGAGGTTGCCGACTCTCTTACTATCTGTCGGTCAAGAGGCAAACCCTCATTTTTTATCACGATTAAAACAAATCCTAACTGGCCAGAAATTAAAGAACGATTGAATCCAGGACAGAATGCCTCAGATATACCAATTATTGTTTGTCGGGTATTTAAAGCAAAGCTAGAGAATGCCATTGCCAAAATTCGGAGCCATTTAGGAACAATAGTTTATATTGTTCGGGTTATAGAATTTCAAAAGAGGGGGTTACCACATGCACATATTGTTATTAAAGTAAGATAATTGAAAACACAATTGAGGTTGATGCTAAATATTATCAGGTGAATCCCGAGTTACCTTTCTCAGCTATTGATTCCATTGTCTCTGCCGAAGTACCTACAGAAGAGGAAGATCCTGTCCTGCGAGAATTGGTTCTACGATTCAATCAACACCCCCAAACACATTTAAATTCTCCCAATAGTCGGTGTAACAAAAATGGATCCTGTATTTGGGGATACCCACAAGCGATTCGGGAAACTAAAGTGCTTAATCAATATGGTCGAGTACAGTATAGAAGAAGAAAGGAAGAGGATCGATGGATAGCATCGTATATGCCATTTCTTACTAAGCTATTAGAATGTCATGTTAATGTCGATATATGTTTTACAGTTAATATTTTCATGTATCTGTATAAATATTTATTTAAGGGGCCCGATCGAACATTATTTTCTTTCAATGTTGAAGGACAGCAAGAGGTGGACGAGATCAATGACTATATCAATGCAAGGTATCTGTCTGCCTCGGAGGCAGCATGGAGGATACTACAATACCATATAACAGATCGATCGCCTGCAGTCAAATCGCTTACAGTTCATCTACCTGGAAGGAACATGCATCAAATGTACCGAAAGGGTGGTGGGGAATCTACAGCATCGACTTTGCTTAGATATTTTTCTAGGCCCCGAGATGCAGTATTCCAAGATTTGACCTATATTCAATACTACGAGAATTGGGTTCTGTACTCGAAGTCGTCAACCACTTTCAAAAATACCGATTTCCTTGAAGAGATATGCAATAGTTATCCACAGTTTATTGTAAGAGCTAGGAGAAGAAATGAGGCAATCGCCCGAATCGATACAGTCTCCCCCAGAACTGGAGAATTATTCTACCTGCGAGCTCTTCTGCTGCATCTCTCAGCCTATAGTTTCGAGGATCTAAAAACTGTCAACCGATTTACCTACTCAAAATTTCAAGAGGCAGCAGCAGCATTAGGTCTCTTCGAAAATCAGTCGGAGGGGAAAGAAATTATGCCAGAAGCTGTCCTAAGCTTTTGCAGTCCTAACCAGCTACGATTCCTGTTTGCACATCTCCTGATGAATATTCCAGTTACAGCCATTGAGTTGTTCGAGGAGTATCAGGAGGTTCTATCGGCAGATTATCTTGACCAATATGATTCTCCGATAATGGTTATTAATAAATGTTTAGATGAGATTGCAAAATATCTTGCAGCTCAAGGCAGTAGGTTGACTGATTTTGGGTTACCCCATCCTCAAAACCTCACGGATGACATATCTATGAAGGCTGTTGCATTTGATGATCGTAGGATCGAACTTACAGAAATGGCAATATCATCTCGGGAACAGTTATTACCCCAACAGCTAGATGCTTTTGATACTATCATGAATAATATCGATAGAATAGCTATCGGGGAGATTCCTGAACATACATGTTTCTTTCTGGATGGAAAAGCTGGTCGGGGCAAAACATATATTGTAAATAAGATCGTAAATTATCTAAGGGGGCAAGGAGACATTGTTGTTATTACTGGTTCAACAGCTTTGAGTGTTACACTGTATGAGAGAGATCGTACTGCACATTCTGCATTTGGTATTCCTGTCGTTGAAGTAAAGTTGTCCTATGAGAAGGTTTTAGTAAAGACAGTCACTGACATTACAATATTAGAACAATATGGAGCTACAATCGACTTTGAGTATCAGGTCAGATCGGGCGAAATTACTATCGCAGTCAAGCTTAATTATATGGGAGGAGATGCCTATGGCCAACAAAGCAGCAATTGAATGTGTAGATGAGTTCTTGCAACTCGTGCTTGCCAACGATAAACCATTTGGTGGCAAAGTATTTCTTGGCTTAGGTGACTTTCGACAGGTAGCACCAGTGGTTAAGTCTGCAGGACCAACAGCTACACTCGAAGCATCTATACGATCATCCTATCTTTGGGAACAATTCAAAATTTTACGATTGGATACACCTATAAGAAATGCCTCTGATTTAGAATATGCCGAGTGGGTAGATAAAATTGGAGATGGCTGTCAAGAATCAAATGAATCGTTTGTGAATCTGGATTTAATTGAGTCTTTAGACTCAATCGAGCAGGCAATTGACTTTCTATTTCCAACAGAAGTATTGCAAAATCCAGCGATTGTTTCCCATCGTGCTTTTCTTAGTCCTTTGAATATCAATGTTGATCAATTTAACCTTGCGATTCTTGAAAGATTCCCGACAATAGAGGGTATGTATATTTATTTTCCTTACTATTAAAAATTACAATATACTGATATAATTATTTATTACAGAAAGAACATACTACAGCCACGATTGTATCAAAGAAGATCCTAATTTCACATCCCCGACTACCAACATGCTACCATCGGGTGAGATTCTAGATTTTCTATCTATGTTGAAGGAGCCTGGTGTGCCTACACACAGATTGGTTTTGAAGGTCGGGTGTGTTTGTTTGATTATGCGAAATCTATCACTGGAGAATGGCTTGGTCAAGAATTGCCGGGTAGTTATTAAAGAGCTATATGAAAGATTTGTCAAAGTTGAATTGATATCTACTGCAGATAATATTCGACAAGATACAACTGTTTTCTGCCTCCCCGAATTGTATTTGAGTTTCAACCAAAATATTGCTCTTGGACTGTACAGAGAAGACAATTCCCTTTACGACTAGCATACTCAACAACCTTCAATAGTTGTCAAGGCTTAACACTCGATAGAGCTGTCATCGATCTCAGAACTCCTGTATTCTCACATGGTCAACTGTATACGAGTGTTTCCCGAGTCAGAAATAGAAACCATATTAGTTGTTTATTGGATAATGATATTTCAGTTATTGATATTGGGGATAAAAACAAAGTTAAAAATATTGTATATAGAAGTCTTTTGTTATAAAATTTTATTTCTTTATTTTTTTTTATTTTTAAAACAATTTTTTAAAACTATCGGTACTTAATACAAGAGTGGAGATTTTCAGTAACAACAATAATAACAAAACATAATATAGGAAATAACAATTTATTCCTCCTCAGAATCATCGGACTCAACCAAAATAGCCTCAACATTATCGGCAGTAATTTGTTCCTGTTGATATTTTTCCCACAATTTTACCAATCGGACAGGAGTGACAATACTCATACCAATTTGATGAGAATCAGACTCATCGGTAGGGCCCTTTATTGATAAAGTAGTACCATGAAAGTCAGTGGGCTTCCAAACTACCACTGAATTGGCTGACTGTTTGATTCTGATTCCATAATCGGCAATGAAGAAGTGACCCCCCTCCTCGGATCCATATGTCCTAGCTGTAGTCCATAACAATGCATACTTATGAGGGCACTTTTCATTATGATTACCCCTATAATTAATTAGTAACAATAAAATATAAGTACTCGGAGTGATTATTACCTTGAATAATTATATGCCATAAATCCAGAAGGGGGTGCCATCGGAACACAGTCAAACTCAATGTCATCGGCTCCGACCCTCACAGTATAATTCCCCAAGATTTGAGAAGTAGCCCTGTCTTTAGCAGCATAATTCATTCTCGGAATTAGGGTAGAATTGCAAAACCCAGTTATATCCTCAATAATCGGCTTCGGCAATCTACCTTTACTCATGTTCCAAAGAAGAGCAAAAATATAGCTGCCCAAGTGCTCAAAGTCCTCCAATCGGTTTTTCTTGGAGGTGATATTTCTAACCCAATCGAAACTGGCTTTGCTTCTGGAACCAGCTGAATATCCCATTTGACAAAGTTTGCCAGTATCCTCAAGCTAAGAAATAATTAGCAATCGCAATAGTAAAATTTGGAAAGAAATAATACTTACTCGGACTGATTTCCTGACCTGACATTCCTTGATAATAATCTCATTGACCCAATCTAGAGTTTCTTTCTTGCCCTCGGCCATCCAGCAACCAATCCAACAATTTCCTTGGTGTTGGAATCGACAAAAATGTAGTTTTGGTCTTCGGCAACATCTGGTTGTAGATATTCTGGTTCCAAAAGTAGCATCGGTGGTACTTTTAGCCTTTTGTCCTTCGGCTTACCAAGCTGGAGGTGATCATGCCAAATGTCATGGGTTTGCTCGGACTCATACACCCAATTACTGGGTGGAGGGTAAGGTGTTTGATATCGGGTGACTTCCACAATCGTAAACTTTTCCAAATATTTGTCTCTCCTTGCATCGTCCTCCTTGAGGTTACACTCCTGCACAAATAAAGCTTTGATTCTTTTAATTCTTTCCTTCTCCTCCTTCCTCTGCTTCATCGCTTCTCTTAGCTCTGCATGGCAATTCGGCTCCTTCATTTGTTTGGGGTGGTTGAGGAAAGCTGCAATATCATTGAAAATGCCATCGTTAACTCCATCGGCAATATTACAGAACTCTCTCTTAATAGAAGAAACAAGAGAATCAATATTATTATCTCTGATTTTCTGCAGAAGAGAGGGTTTGCTAGCTATATAGATAGCAATTTCATTGATGGCTTTTTTGTATGCTTTGGGAGGTGGTATCCTTTTGGATCGGATAGGAGGCATTTTTGTGGATCGGATAGGAGGAATTTTTGTGGATCGGGTTTGTAGAAGCTGTAGTGAGTCAGGTAGTAATCAGAATTTTAGGGGAATAGACAACAACAACAACAACAACAAGTGATTGTAAACTTAAGTATAGAAGGATATCAAGGGCAAAGCACCAAAATATCCGGTTTTCTATCTTATTTGAACTCTCTCTTATGTGTTGTGTGTTTGAACTCGCAAGCGAAGGGTGTTGTGAAAGGAAAAAGGGAAAGAGGGGAAACCCAACGACAGCGACGCGCCCGAATATTAGCAGCCTTACCCTACCTGAACCAGCACCTAGCACCCGCTCGCAGCACCCACTCGCAGCATCCACTCGCAGCACCCGCTCGCAGCACCCGCTCGCAGCACCCGCTCGCAGCACCCGCTCGCAGCACCCGCTCGCAGCACCGGTGTCGCCCAGCACCCGCTCGCAGCACCCGCTATCAGTACCCGCTCGCAGCACCCGTGTCACCCAACACCCGCTTGCAGCACCCGCTCTCAACACCCGCTCGCAGCACCCGTGTCATCCAGCACCCGCTCGCAGCACCGGTGTCACCCAGCACCCGCTTGCAGCACCCGCTCGCAGCACCCGTGTCACCCAGCACCCGCTCCAGCACCCGCGTCACCCCAGAACCCGCTTCCAGCACCTCGCGCCTACCACCTCCCATTGCCTGATTCATGTCTGCGCCTGATTCCTGTCTGCGCCTGCACCCCTACTTACGCCCGCGCCAGTGCTCGAAACGGTGCTCGAAACGGTGCTAGGTGCGGTGCTAGCTGCGGTGCTCGGTGCGGTGCTAGCTGCGGTGCTAGGTGCGGTGCTAGGTGCGGTGCTAGGTGCGGTGCTAGCTGCGGTGCTAGGTGCGGTGCTCGGTGCAGTGCTAGCTGCGGTGCTCGTCCAGGTGTCGATTTGGAGTCTAAATAGGTGTCGAATTAGGAGTCTATATAGACGTTAGCATATGTGTCAATATGGAGGCAGGTAGGAGGGGCGTCGGTCGAGGTAGAGGTAGAGGTAGAGGCAGATATGGAGGTGAAGGTAGAGGTAGAGGTAGAGGTAGAGGTGGAGGCAGAGGTGGAGGCGAGCTGATTTCATTGTCCTAACCGGCCGAAGGCCGGAAACCACTTGTATAAATATAAATTGGCTTGTAAACTATAAGATATTATATCCCATTTTTTGTGTGACGCTTTCTAATGGATTGGGGGCCGTTATAAAATTGCCTTTTGTTAGACAAGGGTACGGTTGGCAACACCGAGATACCAAAAACCTCCGGTGACGAGCACATACCCTTGAATCACCGAGCCCATACCGCGTAAAGTACTCGTCCACACTCGGCTCAGCCGAGTCGCAATGTAAACCTTGCAGTATGTAGTATAAAATGGGGGATGCCTTTCCCAACAGGTAATGAAAAATCCATTTTCTAGAAATATATTATATTGACGTATGGGAAAGAGACGGAAAGCGCCTCTTCTTTATAGCGGTATAACAAAAGCTGCATCTAGGGTGCCCATAGGTTTCTTGTGCACATCGATCATTTGCCTGAGTTATATTACATCACTCCCGATCTTTCGACCCGCGCGCCGCCTTATTCTCTGCGCTTGCCCAGCGTCTTGACTTACTTCTTCAGCGAAGCTTAAGCCCAGTTCCACGTCCACCGACGAACATATAACTAATTGCCCCCTGTGGCGTCTGTATTTGATCCAGAAAGCCACACCAAATATCACTACTGCTCCATTGAACCCCCGTTGTGCCAGGCACCGACCAATCGCACTTTCCTACACTGCGACTCCAAACTCCTCATCAAACGTCGCCACATCCGCACACAATAGCTATGGAAATAAATATCTCACTGGACAGAGTGCATTTCCCTCGATAGGACACGTGTTATCTGCTGGTAAGCTTGTCCCGGTTACAAGTACAGAGCGCCAGCCTCGGATATGACAGTTTAACCATATGCAGAGGCCGGCATCGGAGATCTTAACCTAGTATTTAAGGTAATCTGGCTGCCAGAGCTTCCGTCCTGCCGTATTTTCCCCTAATGATATTATTAGTTGTCCGATCCCGGGGTTAGTTACCACGCCGTTGCCAAGGCGCCCCCGCATCACCCCTCCCGCGATCGTCACTGCAGGGACCCGCCAGGGCAGGTAAAGGATCGGTTAAAGGAGCAGGGAAAGTTGCGGGATATGAAAAGCTTGAATCAATCGGCGGTGCGTTTATGAAGAGGTAAGCTATTTAGTTTTTTGGGTCATAGATTCGCCTAACATGACATAGAAAGGATTGCTCAAATTTAGCAAAAGGCATGGGATTAGATATACGGAAACTAGTACCCGGACTACTATTCACGATGATTGGGATTCAGCAACGAAATTCTTGCTACAGAATGGTTATTTTTGTGAAACTCTGACGTCGACAAATATTCAAACAGAGGTAACAACAAAAGCGATGGTGTCTGCGCACCCATTCAGACTCAATTTCTTGATTCTACACAGCTATTTAACTCTGTTTAACTCAACACACAAAATAAATCTGCACAATCACAACCTATTCACCTTTATGTGTCGGGAAGAGAATGGCAACTGGGTTCCGGCAGCAAATTGTTTGGTTGAAAGTGAGAATTCCGACATTTTAGCACGATGCATGCAACGGATTTATGAATGGTCTGATAGACGATAGAGAATGCAATACCCTTTGACAGACAACAGTGCAACCGAAAAAGCAGCTATACGGAAAGCATTTGGTGGAGAAGGCTTCCTCAAAACCAATCTTCTTTGTACAGTACACTCCGAACGCCCGTTGTCGCGCAACTTCAAAGCCGGAATTGATCAATTATCTCCGGTATGCAATGAGATGTACAACTGAAATTCAATGTCTATCGCTCTGTAACAATGCAATCAGATCGGCTTCCTCAGGGAGAAAGGGAGAATACATCAAGAAGGAATGACTCGATACACATACCGCTTGGGTAATGCATGCGAGACAGCACTGTGAGAAACTTCTCCAGGTAACGTCAACTAATGCATATGAAGCATGGCATGGGCGTTTGAAGAACAGGGCTGGTCTAAAGAAGAGCGAAGTTAGTACTCATGGAATTTACGGCTGCGTACAGACTGTACATGATTGCGCGCACGACGTTGAAAACAATATTGAATCAGCGCGCCTGGAGGCAAATACACGGAAGGTGACTCTTGCGTAAACCTACCCGCTACTTGCAGAATTCTCTTATTCCATAGAGAGGGTTGTTGCAATAGAGGAAAGCAAGGTTGCCACCCACTTCGAACAAGAAATGGGTGTTTCAGTGCGTGAAATGGATACAAATACAGGTTTGTTCACATGCAATTGTCTCTTTCCAAGACGCTACAAACTCCCTTGTCAACATATCTTTCATATAGATCGGGCCTCAATCTTTTCAGAAAGTACGGGTGAAGTCGGAGAGGAACGAATTTTAAGTCCCAGAGCCTGGCAGCATTATTTGAATAGGTTCCGGACAGGAGGTACCGAAAACTGTGAGGGACTGAATTCGGGCGACATGGATGGATGTGCTTTAACAAAAGCACCTTACCCAGGTACAACAGCTAGAATCTTGAAGCTTGGAGAAGTAAATGAGAGAATACGATCCACTTTCTATAAGTTAGAGGAAGAAGATTCAAAATTGTCTATTCAACTACTTAATGATATGGAACGCCAACTCTCAGCTTCACTCACCAGCAGGAACGGTCCATCCCATCAAGTCCGCACTGGAAAATAAGCCAAAAAGGTTAGCTGAAGCTCTTATTCCTATACCCGCACGAAGAACCAGATTAACGGGGTAGACAGAAGTATTTCCCATCAAACCCGTATCCAATATTGTGTCCCTGGACCAGCTCAGGACGCTTTCCATCTTTCTCGCGTCGAAAAACGCGGCCCAAGGGTAGGCGGGTTGCGCGTGCAGGTTGCGCTGGGAGCTAGGTTGCGCTGGGGGGCAGGTTGGGCAGCCGGGCAGGTTAGGCGGCCAGGCAGGTTGAGTGGGCGCTCAGGCAGGTTGGGTGGGCGGGTCAGGCACGTCTGGTAGACCGTCAGTTTAGTAGTGAAGTATTTTGTATTGATGGCTGGCTGGGTTCTGTAGAGTACGTACCTATATTTTTATTAGAGTAATTGTTTGAACTTCAGAAGATGAACATACCTAGATCGTTTAATCAAGGGTCGTGTTGTTTTGATCCTGCTGTGGGGGCATTAACAGAGAGAGGTTGTTGTGGGGGACGCGAGAGGTAGCTGGGGTTGGATCGCAATAGCGCAATGCGAGACCAGGCTGCTGTAGCCCTCTCCATGCGCCCACTTTTTTTTTTTTTTTTTTTAAATCATAGTTTCATTTATTTCTGGGTACAAGAATATCGCATGGAGCCTAAGCTATGGCGTGAACAACACCCCTCCCCTACCAAACCGCCGAAGAAAAACAAGACAAAGGGAAAGCGGAACAAAACATATATGAAAGTGTGTACATGAAGCAGACGCTATGGAGAGACCCTGACATTCCTCCTACCGGCCAGCAAACAAAGAAATTCGGACGTCCCCCTCAGGGGCAGTGTACTTTCGTACCAGCTATGCGTAATATGACAGGACATAGGAGAAGAGAGAATAAGGGGAGCGAAGAGAGGACACTTTCGGTGTTGAAGTTGTTGTGCGTGCAATTGGCTTTTTTTTTTGGGCCTGTTATGGGCGGAGGTGGCCTAGGCCGAGCTTGATGAGAGGGAGTTGAGTTCGGAGTCTGAGGATAGGTCATAAGGTGGCGATTTTGGAGGGCCCATTTGTGGGGGGAACCCGGTTTTGGTTGCCCTTATGTAGGAGGAGAGAGCTGCAAGTGAGGCGGGGGGTTACCAAAGGTCGTCGAGGGTTTTAGAAAAGGGTATGTGGGTTGCCCTCTGGGGACTGCGCGCGGGGCAGCGTAGTATGGCGTGTTCGAGGTCTTCGTCTTCGAGAAGACATCTGGGGCATGTTGGGGGGAGGTCCTGGGACATCCATCTTGGGTGGGCCGCTAGGTAGCTTTTATGAGCACGCATTTGGCATATGCGTCCTGCAATGAAGCGGTCGAGCTTGAGGTGGGGGTGTGGACGAGTGTTGATTGGGAATTTGTAGTAGTCTGGTAGGGGGTTATTCTTCCAGAATTGCATGTTGTCTCTTTTGATAGAGAGTGCCAGGCCTGGGTGGATGGTGTTGGGGTTCTGAGCGAAAGTTGGTGAGTTGGTGAGCAGTGCGTGGCAGAGGTCGTCTATGGGGAGGTGGGCTACCCCTTCCCTGGTCGAGTTCCAATTGACAGGGGGGTTTGGGCGGCCTCTTAGTAGGTGTCGGTGAGATGTCTCTCTGTAGGTGGAGAGTGTGTGGAAGGAGTCTGGGGTGCGTGCGGTGACTGGGTTGTATGCGGGGGATGCGGCTTGGATTCTCGCGGCGTATCTGATTCGTAGGGAGGGGATGTATAGGGCGAGTGGTGGAAAGGATGTTTCGGCTTGTAGTATTGAGAGAGGGGTTGATCTGAAGCAGTTGGTGACCCATCTGAGGACTGAGTGCCAGGTGGTCTCGAGTCTCTTGAGTGCTCGCGCTGTTGGGACGAGGACGGAGGCTCCGTATGGGAGCATGGGGAGGATTGCCATGACTGCTAGTTGTCGGCAATTGAGGGGGTGAGGCCTTTGCCTGCTGAGGCGAATCCTCTTATAATGACGAAGGAGGCTTGTACTGAGGCACGCCTTTTAGAGAAGTGGTTGAAGGTGTTGAGGTTGTCGGTGAGCTGGAGGCCCAGCCAGCGGATTTCTCTTTTGGGGTTGAGAGGGGTCCGGTTGAGTGTAATGGGGAGCGTGGAGGGTACACTCCTATCAGCGCTGGTGCGCCAGTGGATGAGGTCTGTTTTGTGGAGGGAGACGTGGATGTTGCGTGGGGTGCCTGCGTCTGTTGCCTTGCGGAAGGCATTTTCTAGCAGTGCGATGTTCTGTTGGTGGGATGAGGAGGCGACTGTGAAAGCGAAGCCGTCGACATATGAGATGGGGATGCCGGGGGTTGGGTACGTGTGAAGTGGTGCTACATATATGCAGAATAGGAGAAGTGAGATGGGGGAGCCTTGAGGCACTCCGACGGCTACTGGTAGGGAGGCGCGTGGGCCGCCTGGGAAGAGGAGGGTACATTTGCGGTCCGATAGGAATGAGAGGACCCACTGGACCATGTATGGGGGGGTGTTTTTGCTGCGGAGGGTGTCTGCTAGGACTGAGGGGATGACGTGATCAAAGCCCCCTTTGACATCCAGAAAGAGGGAGGAGGCCTTCAGTCCTCCACGTTGGAGGAGCCTGACTTCATGAAGGAGAGTTGTTGCGGCGTCGGCTGTGGACAGTCCTTTGATTGAATCGCATTGATGGGGGTGTATTAGGCGTGATGAGGAGGCGAAAGCGTGGAGGCGATACGTCACTATCCGTTCGAGGATTTTTGAAACTGTCTCAAGGAGGACTATGATCCGGTAGGCGGCAGGGGAGTTGTAGTCTGGCTTGTTGGGCTTAGGGAGAATGACACCGAGGGCGCTCTTAAGCGCTATCGGATGGTATCCGCTTCTGAGGAGGGGGGTGAGAAGTTGGGGGATGAGGGATGGGTTTCCTTGGTGGATTCGTTTCCAGGCTACGGGAGGGAAAGTGTCCGGTCCTGGTGCTGAATTGTTTGAGGAGGCGGCTAGCGCTTTGGCTACTTCGTCGGCTGATACTTCTGAGGCATCCAGGTAGAAGCCTGGTTGGGGAGCTGGGGTGGGTTTGGTTGGGGGGGAAGAAGGGTGATATGAGGGCTTGGTTAACCTCGGCTGGGGAGGAGGCATTTGGGAACTTGGAGAGTTTAGTCTCCTTATTCCGGGTCGCGGTTTTCCTGAGGGCCCAGACTTGTTGAGAGTCGGCCTGGGCTACAAAGTCGTTCCAGTGTCTCTTTTTGGCTTCCTGGATGGCTGAGAAGTATGCGTTGCGGGCGGCCCTGTATTCAAAGGGGGGTGATAGTCTTTTTCTGTAGGCTCTGGTGACGGAGTTAAAGATCCGTCTGAGTGATGAGAGGTGGGGGACCACCATGCCTTTGACCATGAGGATGGCCTTTTGGACGGGGTTGCAGCGAGGACTGGTTCGGTGATGGCGGCTAAGGCACTTCCGAACCAGTGGTCGATGGGGTATGAGATCGGGGGGAGACAGGTTTTGCGGAGGGATTCTTGGATTGCGGGCCAGGGGGCCTTTTTCCAGTCGGGGATGTGTGTGGGGTGGGAGGTCATGCTGGGAGAGAGAGTGAACTGTAGTTTGATTGGGGTGTGGTCGGAGCCTGCATTGGGGAGCTTGTTGGACTATGAGTGGAAGAGGTTGAGTGCTGGGGGGTTTGCGAAGGCTAGGTCGATGACCCCATGTCTCTGTAGAGGGTTGGGGAGATTCGGGTGATCCTGCCGGGGATGTTGAGCAGGGAGTAGCCATTAGCGGCGGCTGTGGAGAAGTAGGGGGAGGAGAGTGACTCCTCTCTTCTGTTTATGGTACGGAGGGGGTCGGTGCGGATGTTGTGTATATTGAGGTCTCCGCAGATAATGGAGGGGTTTCTGGTGTTGCGGAATATCGTTCCCGGGAGGATTGATCTTCTGCTGGGTGAGATGTGTCGGTTATAGGCGTTTACTATTTCTAGTTGCGCAGGAAGGGAGGGAATGTCATAGTTTTTCCAGTAGATGGCTATGCCGAAGACGTCGCCTCTATCGAAGTTGATGGGGAAGTAAGAGGTGTGCTGAAGGAAATCGAGATGTATGTAGAAGGCGACCGACACGGGTTCGTCTTCTGATGTTGGAGGGTAAACGCATTCGTAGCCTGGTACGTTAAGGGGGTGGTTGAGGAGGGTAAAGGGTTCTTGTATTGCGACGATTTGAGGGGGGGGTTGTTTAGAAAAGGAAGAAAAGAGTGAGATAAAGACTGCGTTGCTTTTTGCGCAGTGTAGTTGGATTATTGTAAAGAGATTGCTGGAAGGGTCGCCGCTAGATATATCTGTGCAGTGGGTGGTTGAGAAGGGGGGGAGGAGGGGAGGGAGGAGGATCGAGCTGGCATTACTGCGACATGGCCAAGTCCTCCTCCGCAGGCTCTTCTTGTTGAGGTGCGGGTACTGATGTGGACTGAGGGGTGGAGGGGTGGAACGGGGTGGCCGGTGGTAGGTTGTCAGGGGAGCTCTGGGGGCCGGGGGGTGGGCGCTGTAGTGGTGGTGTGGGTGCGGGACCGTCTAGCGGGGCACTCGCTATAGGAGGCGATGTGATTGCCAGAGCATTTAATGCATTTGGCGTTCCAGGTGGCGCAGCATTCAATGACGGGTTTGAGGTGGCCTTCTTTGGGGCAGGCTTGGTTGGGGCAACGGTGGTCTTTGGGGAGGTGGTTGCCTGCGCAGAGTGGGCATGTGGTCTCAAGGGGCGATGATAGCACGTATTCCGCAAGGTACGATATGCGACAGTAGAAGCTGTTGATTTAGTCAAGCGAGGTCAAGCGAGGCGCGAAGGTCTTCGTGAAGAAGAGAAGTAATAGCGTATATATTGAGAACCAGCGTAGATATAAAAGTGGTCCTACCTGGTATGATATGCCAGGTACGGACAATGGTTGCGGTAGAGAAATACAGAAGATAGATAGATAGTTTTATATTGCTTTGAAGTACAGGACTTATCGCACGCCGGATCCACCGCCATAGGCATAGGAAAAACAAAGGAGACAAAAGGAAAGAAGACGAAAGGAAAGAAGACGAAAAGCAACGAAGATCAAAGGA